>NW_027095571.1:0-42672 GCF_036850765.1 Saccopteryx bilineata | reverse complement strand
TTGTTTCAATCAATTTTCTACTACTTCTAACCTTAGAAATTATATAAAGCATGTTTCTTGTTGTCCTCACACTTAATATCTTAAACATTAATACAAATTAACTAAAAATATTTTTCTTGAAGGTAAAGAAATAACTCCTAAATAAACTCTTTTTACTCAAAATCACAATTCAAGTTGCAAAATACCTTAAAATTAATGGAAATATAAACTACATAAGAAAAACCTACGGAAAAATGTAGTGAAGAATCTATTTTTAGGCTAGAAAACTTTAAAACACAGAGCCTTTTCACCCCAAACTAAGAACCAGGATACTAAGTAAGTCCAAGAGAAAGTAAAAGAAAAAATGTTCACAACGTGAGCAGGCGATGGTGCAGTGGTTAGAGCAATTGACTGGAATGTGGTGGACTCAGGTTTGAAATCTCAAGGTGCCATTTTGAGCCCGGGCTCATGTGCTTTGAGCCAAGCTCATCATCTTGAGCCCAAGGTGGCTGTCTAGAGCAAGCAGTCACTCTATGAGATATAGCCCCCTGGTCAAGGCACATATGAGACAAGGGTGTATAAACAGGTAAGGGGTCACAACAAGAAACTCCTGATTGCTATGTGACCTGGCACATAATAAGAACTCTCTCTCTGTCTGTCTGTCTGGCCCTATCTATCCCTCTCTCTGACTCTATCCCAGTCTCTGGAAAAACAAAAACAGAAAAAAATGTTCACAGAGACATTGGGTGGGTGTATATCATACTTTCCCTTGAATGACTCTTCTTTTTTGAAAAATGCGGGGTTAGAAAACTGGGTGCATCTTATACAGTGGTTGTAGAATTTTTTACGTGCATTTCTCGTTTATTTGCATTTGCTATCATTTACTCAAACTTTGAGCCCCCTCAATAAACTGTGTCTTAGACAGGGAAGCTTCTTATACACGGTAAATATGGTAATTTACAACCTACCAGTTATTTACTCTTGTGGTGAGATTTTGTAAAACATAATTCATTTTTCTATGCAATTTAAGCTGCAAAACCAACAACAAAAGAGCCATTCTTATTTTTTCTTTTATGTATTTATTCATGTCAGAGGCATGATAAAGGGGGGAAAAACAGACAGACCGTCAGAAACATCAATCTGTTTTTGTATGTGCCTTGACAACGAAGCAAACCTATGATATTAGCATATGGGTGGAGTGATACTTAAGCTACTGAGCTCTCTGGAGAGAGCAAGTCATTGTCATTTGGTGAATAAATATACGAGAGAAAACTAGAGGTAATTAAAATATAAAATGATAATCTAGTCTGTTGCAGTGCTAACACCAGAAGACATTTATTTGCTCTTCAAATTCAAAGGCATTATCAGTATTTCTAATCATTTAGCACAAACTGACCCCTTTCCTACCATGCATTTTGTCTTGTGCCATGGCAGCAATCTAGACTGAGAGACCTCCTAAGCTTTGGACATCATTAATTTAATTGAGAATTGGTCACTACATAAAAGCTAGGTTCTTTTGCTCACAGAACACCTCTCAGGATCTTTGTTTCATTTCTTCTATATTATCTCCATTTTATACCTGAGCACACGGAATAATGAAAAACTGAGGCTTATGTCTCAGCTCTTTTTTCTGAGAAACTGATGTACTGAACCTCACCACAATAAATCATAACTGACACCAAAGATATTACACTACCAAATTAAGTGCTTGTTAAACTTATGTTTATTTTATTTATGTATATTTTTCTTTTTCTGTCTACCCCATTAAATTGTAGTATTTATAGAGACAGAAAGTGAGACTGTCTCATTCACTATACGCAACCAGTGTTGAGCACAGTCCTGCAATTAATCAAATACAGTAAGTGTTTCCTGAATGAACGAATAGATAATCATTTCCATATGTATGCAGATATCCAATAATCACAGACACTGTTGACACAGAGAGATATGCTCATGTGCGATGCACATTTATGCACACAAATGTACACACACCCAATGAACCTGAGTATATATACATACAGAAATATAATATGTACACAAAGAATAAGGAAAAAATGTCCTAATATTAACAGTACATATATCTGTATGAAAATGTTTTGTTGTTGGTTTGAGATCATTTTTCTTGCACTTCTCCTATAAGAATATTTTTTTTATAATAAAAAAGCTGTTAAAATTCAACATACTTGTCAAATCAAAGCAAATCCCATTTTACAATACACGAAGTTGATTTATGTAAAAGAAGTACAAAAGACAGAGGTAAAGAGAGTAGAATGCGAAGTCATTGAGTGCACGGACATGAGTTCCTAGCACAGTGTGTGGTATATGATGGGCACTTTCAATGGGTTTATTAGAGCATGGCAGAAATTAGAGACAAAAAATAAGTTGAACCGAGAGATTTTCAGAAAACAAACCACTAAGGATACACAAAACCTTTACAGAAACGGCCACTTGAAATCACAAAGTTTATAAAAATGCTCTGTAACAAACTATTTTTTCGTACCTGTACTGAGGCTTGATTCCCAAGATGCGCACGAGGTGACAGCAGAGAAGCACATGTAACAGAGACCATTATTGTATGTGCGATGTAGCAAGTTCCAGCGAAAATCAGAGTATTGAAATGACATCAAGAATAATTCTTGCGTTCACGACAATTAACGTTGAAAGAAGTAGTAGCTGTAACTAGAAATTCGTTATATTTCCAAGTTATAAAACTTTCTTATAGATAGCCTTGGATTCAACATTGATAGATAACGCACAACACCCAACTGAAGTATTATCCAGATGAACTGATCTGAGCTGTTATTCCCAAGGTGCACACGAGGTGGCAGCAGAGAAATGCAGTTGGAAAACCTTTACAACAGATAATCATGTATGTTGTTTCAATCAATTTTCTACTACTTCTAACCTTAGAAATTATATAAAGCATGTTTCTTGTTGTCCTCACACTTAATATCTTAAACATTAATACAAATTAACTAAAAATATTTTTCTTGAAGGTAAGAAAATAACTCCTAAATATCCTCTTTTTACTCAAAATCACAATTCAAGTTGCAAAATACCTTAAAATTAATGGAAATATCCAAAATACATAAGAAAACCTACAAAAAATGTAGTGAAGAATCTATTTTAGGGCAAAAAAACTTTAAAACACAGAGCCTTTTCACCCAAACTAAGAACCAGGATACTAAGTAAGGTCCAGAGAATGTAAAAGAAAAAATATTCACAACGTGAGCAGGCGATGGTGCAGTTGGTTAGAGCAATTGACTGGAATGTGGTGGACTCAGGTTTGAAATTTCAAGGTGCCATTTTGAGCCTGAGCTCATGTGCTTTTAGCAAAGCTCATCATCTTGAGCCCAAGGTCACTGTCTAGAGCAAGCAGTCACTCTATGAGATATAGCCCCCTGGTCAAGGCACATATAAGAAAAGAGTCTATAAACAAGTAAGGGGTCACAACGAGAAACTGCTGATTGCCCTGTGACCTGGCACATAATAAGAACACTCTCTGTCTGTCTGTCCCTATCTATCCCTCTCTCTGACTCTATCCCAGTCTCTGGATAAACAAAAACAAAAGAAAATGTTCACAGAGACATTTGGTGGGTGTATATCATACTTTCCCTTAAATGAGACTCATCTTTTTTGAAAAATGTGGGGTTAGAAACTGGGTGCATCTTATACAGTGGTTGTAGAATTTTTTACGTGCATTTCTCGTTTATTTGCATTTGCTATCATTTACTCAAACTTTGAGCCTTCTCAATAAGGTGTTTCTTAGACACGGAAGCTTCTTATACACGGTAAATATGGTAATTTACAACCTTACCAGTTACTTCCTCTTGTGGTGACATTTTGTAAAACATAATTCATTCTTCTATGCAATTTAAGCTGCAAAACCAACAACAAAAGAGCCATTCTTATTTTTTCTTTTATGTATTTATTCATGTCAGAGGCATGATAAAGGGGGGAAAAACAGACAGACCGTCAGAAACATCAATCTGTTTTGTATGTGCCTTGACATAGAAGCAAACCTATGATATTAGCATATGGGTGTGGTGCTTTAACTACTGAGCTCTCTGGAGAGAGCAAGTCATTGTCATTTGGTGAATAAATTTACTAGAGAAAACCAGAGGTAATTAAAAAATAAAATGATAATCTAATCTGTTGTGGTGCCAACAGCAGAAGACATTTATTTGCCCTTGAAATTCAAGGGCATTATCAGTATTTCTAATTGTTTAGCACAAAGTGACCCTTTCGTAGCATGCACTTTCTCTTATGCCATGGCAGCAATCTAGACTGAGAGACCTCCTAAGCTTTGGACATCATTAATTTAACTGTGCATTGGTCACTACATAAAAGCTAGGTTCTTTTGCTCACAGAACACCTCCCAAGGTTTTTGTTTCATTTCTTCTATATTATCTCCATTTTATACCTGAAAACACGGATTACTGAAAAACCAAGGCTTATGTCTCAGCTCTTTTTTCTGAGAAACTGATGTACTGAACAGTTTGAGCACAGTCCCTGGCAATTAATCAAATACAGTAAGTGTTTCCTGAAGGAACGAATAAATAATCATTTGCATATGTATGCAGATATCCACTAATCACAGATACTGTTGACACAGAGAGATATGCTCATGTGCGATGCACCTTTATGCACACAGATGTACACACACCCAATGAACCTGAGTATATACACATACAGAAATATAATACGTACACAAAGATTAAGGAAAAAATATCCTAATATTAACAGTAGATATATCTGTATGAAAATGTGTTGTTGCTGCTTTGAGATCATTTTTCTTGCACTTCTATTATAAGAATACTTTTTTATAATAAAAAAGCTTTTAAAATTCAATATACTTGTCAAATCAAAGCAAATTATATTTTACAATACACGAAGTTGATTTATGTAAAAGAAATACAAAAGACAGTAGTTAAGAGAGTAGAATGCGAAGTCATTGAGTGCACGCACATGAGTTCCTAGAACAGTGCCCAGTATATAATAGACACTTTCAAATGCTTTATGAAAGCATGGCTGGAAGTAAAGAAGAAAAATTATTTGAACCGAGAGATTTTCATAAAACAAACCACTAAAAATACAGAAAACCTTTACAGAAATGGCCACTTGAAATCAACGTTTATAGAAAATGCTTTGTAACAAACTATTTTTTTCGGACCTGTACTGAGGCTTGAGTCCCAAGATACACACGAGGTGGCAGCAGAGAAGCACATGTAACAGAGACCATTATTGTATGTGCGATGTAGCAAGTTCCAGCGAAAATCAGAGTATTGAAATGACATCAAGAAAAATTGTTGCTTTCACGACAATTAACGTTGAAAGAAGTAGTAGTTGTAAGTAGAAATTCGTTATATTTCCAAGTTATAAAACTTTATTATAGATAGCCTTGGATTCAACATTGATAGATAATGCACAACACCCTACTGAAGTATTTATCCAGATGAACTGATCTGAGCTGTTATTCCCAAGGTGCACACGAGGTGGCAGCAGGGAAGCGCACTTGGAAAACCTTTACCACAGATAATCATGTATGTTGTTTCAATCAATTTTCTACTACTTCTAACCTTAGAAATTATATAAAGCATGTTTCTTGTTGTCCTCACACTTAATATCTTAAACATTAATACAAATTAACTAAAAATATTTTTCTTGAAGGTAAAGAAATAACTCCTAAATAATCTCTTTCCACTCAAAATCACAATTCAAGTTGCAAAGTACCTTAAAATTAATGGAAATAAAAACTACATAAGAAAACCTACAAAAAATGTAGTGAAGAATCTATTTTAGGGCAAGAAAACTTTAAAACACAGAGCCTTTCCACCCTAACTAAGAACCAGGATACTAATTAAGGTACAGAGAAAGTAAAAGAAAAAATATTCACAAGGTGAGCAGGCGATGGTTCAGTGGTTAGAGCAATTGATTGGAATGTGGTGGACTCAGGTTTGAAATCCCAAGGTGCCATTTTGAGCCTGGGCTCATGCGCTTTGAGCAAAGCTCATCATCTTGAGCCCAAGGTGGCTGTCTAGAGCAAGCAGTCACTCTATGAGATATAGCCCCCTGGTCAAGGCACATATGAGACAAGAGTGTATAAACAAGTAAGGGGTCACAAAGAGAAACTGCTGATTGCTATATGACCTGGCAAATAATAAGAACTCTCTTTCTGTCTGTCTGTACCTATCTATCCCTCTCTCTGACTTTCTCTCTGTCTCTGGAAAAACAAAAACAAAAAAAAAATGTTCACAGAGACATTTGGTGGGTGTATATCATACTTTCCCTTGAATGAGACTCATCTTTTTTGAAAAATGTGGGGTGAGAAAACTGGGTGCGTCTTATTCAGTGGTTGTAGAAGTTTTTACTTGCATTTCTCATTTATTCACATTTGCTATCATTTACTCAAACTTTGAGCCCCCTAAATAAGGTGTGTCTTATACAGGGAAGCTTCTTTTACACGATGAAATATGGTACTTTACAACTTTACCATGTATTTCCCCTTGTGGTGAGATTTTGTAAAACATAATTCATTCTTCTATGCAATTTAAGCTTCAAATCATAAAACAAAAAAGCCATTCTCATTGTATTTTTAATGTATTTATTCTTGTCAGAGGCAGGATAAAGGGGGGAAACGACAGAAAAACAGTCAGAAACATCAATCTGTTTTTGTATGTGCCTTCACACAGGAGCAAACTTATGATATTAGCATATGTGTGTGATGCTTTAACTACTGAGCTCTCTGGGGAGAGCAAGTCATTGTCATTTGGTGAATAAATATACTAGAGAACCAGAGGTAATTAAAATTTAAAATGATAATCTAGTCTGTTGTCTTGCCAAAAACAGACGACATTTATTTGCTCTTGAAATTCAAGGGCATAATTTGTATTTCTAATTGTTGAGCACAAAGTGACCCCTTCCCTAACATACAGTTTCTCTTTTGCCTTGGCAGCAATCCAGACTGAGAGACCTCCTAACATTTGGACATCATTAATTTTACTGAGCATTGGTCACTACATAGAACCTAGGTTCTTTTGCTCACAGAACACCTCCCAGGGTCTTTGTTTCTTTACTTCTATATTATCTCCGTTTTATACCTGAAAACTAGGATTACTGTAAAACCGAGGCTTATGTCTCAGCTCTTCCTTCTGAGAAAATGATGTACCACAATGAATCATAACTGACACCAAAGATATTACACTACCAAATTAAGTGCTTGTTAAACTTATGTGTATTATATTTATGTATATTTTTCTCTTTCTGTTTACCCCATTACAGTGTAGTATTTATAGAGACAGAAAGTGAGACTGTCCCATTCACTATAGGCAACCAGTGCCGAGCACAGTCCCTGGCAATTAATCAAATACAGTATGTGTTTCCTGAATGAACGAATAAAGAGTAATTTGCATATGTATGCAGATATCCACTAATCACAGACACTGTTGACACAGAGGGATATGCTCATATGCAATGCAAATTTATGCACACAGATGTACACACACCCAATGTACCTGAGTATATATACATACAGAAATATAATACATACACAAAGAATAGGGAAAGAAAATGTCCAAATATTAACAGTAGATATATCTTTATGAAAATATGTTGTTGTTGTTTTTGAGATTATTTTTCTTGCACTTCTGCTATAAGAATACATTTTTTATAATAAAAAAGCTGTTAAAATTCAACATAGTTGTCAAATCAAAGCAAATCCTATTTTACAATACATGAAGTAGACTTTTATAAAAAAAGTTCAAAAGATAGAGATTAAGAGAGTAGAATGGGAAGTCATTGAGTGCACGGACATGAGTTCCTAGCACAGTACCCGGTATATTATGGGCACTTTCAAAGGCTTTATGAAAGCATGGCTGGAAGTAAAGGAGAAAAATAAGTTGAAATGTGAGATTTTCAGAAAACAAACTACGAAGGATACACAAAACCTTTACAGAAACGGCCAATTGAAATCAACATTTATAGAAAATGCTCTGTAACAAACTATTTTTTTGGACCTGTACTGAGCCTTGATTCCCAAGATACACACGAGGTGGCAGCAGAGTAGCACATGTAACAGAGACCATTATTGTATGTGCTATGGAGCAAGTTGCAGTCAAAATCAGAGGATTAAAATGATACCAAGAATATTTCTTGCTTTCACAACAATTAACGTTGAAAGAAGTAGTAGCTATAACTAGAAATTTGTTATTTTTCCAAGTTATAAAATTTTCTTATAGATAGCCTTGGATTCAACATTGATTGATAAAGCACAACACCCAACCAAAGTATTTATTCAGATGAACTGATCTGAGCTGTTATTCCCAAGGTGCACACGAGGTGGCAGCAGGGAAGCGCACTTGGAAAACCTTTACCACAGATAATCCTGTACGTTGTTTCAAGCAAGTTTCTACTACTTCTAACCTTAGAAATGATATAAAGCATGTTTCTTGTTGTCCTCACACTTAATATCGTAAACATTAATACAACTTAACTAAAAATATTTTTCTTGAAGGTAAGGAAATAACTCCTAAATTACCTCTTTCCGCTCAAAATCACAATTCAAGTTGCAAAATACCTTAAAATTAATGGAAATAAAAACTACATAAGGAAACCCACCGAAAAATGTAGTGAAGAATCTATTTTAGGGCAAGAAAACCTTAAAATACAGAGCCTTTCCACCCGAACTAAGAACCAGGTTACTAATTAAAGTCCAGAGAAAGTAAAAGAAAAAATATTCACAACGTGTGCAGGCGATGGTTCAGTGGTTAGAGCAATTGACTGGAATGTGGTGGACTCAAGTTTGAAATCCCAAGGTTCCATTTTGAGCCTGTGCTCATGTGCTTTGAGCAAAGCTCACCATCTTGAGCCCAAGGTCGCTGTCTAGAGCAAGCGTTCACTCTATGAGATATAGTCCCCTGTTTATGGCACATATGAGACAAGAGTCTATAAACAAGTATGGGGTAACAATGAGAAACTGATGATTGCTCTGTGACCTGGCACATAATAAGAACTCTTTGTCTGTCTGTCTGTCTGTCAGTCCCTATCTATTCCTCTCTCTGACTAATTGTCTCTGGAAAAACAAAAACAAAATAAAATGTTCGCAGAGACATTTGGTGGGTGTATATCATTCTTTCCCATGACTGAGACTCAGCTTTTTTGAAAAATGTGGGGTTAGAAAACTGGGAGATCCAAAGGAAAGAAATAGTAGAGAGGATTGTCTACAAACGTTGATTCCAAATTGCCGGTTCTGTAAATATTTTGTGTATTGTTAGTGATTTGATTTCTGGGAATCTATGGGTTCACCTTGTTTTCCTTCTTTTCTTCCAGCAATGCTTTTTATAAAGCCTTTGAATGTTTCCATCTTATACCAGGCACTGTGCTAGGTTGATGCATTCAATGTCTTCCCATTCTACTATTTTTACTTCTGCTTTTGGACTCCTTTATTTAAATTTTCTTAATGTATTGTAAAATAAGATGTGCTTGGCAGAAATACAAGAAAAAATGAATAGAATACAAAACAACAAATTTTCATCCAGAAATAACTACTGTTAATATTATGACATTATCTTTCCATAGTCTTTGTACCTATTATATTTCTGTATCTATACGTACTAAGGTACATTGGGTTGCATACATCTGTGTGTATGCATGTGCATTGCATATGAGCATATCTCCCTGTGTCCATAGTTTCTATCTTTCGTGGATACCTGTGTATTCATGCAAATTACTATTTATTTTTTCATTCATTAAACACTTATTTTATTTCTATTATGTTCTAGGCACTGAGCTCTACACTGGTTGCCTATAGTAAAAGAGACAGACTGTCTGTATCAATAATACACTGTCATGCTGTAGACAGAGTAAGAAAAATGTACATAAATAAAATAATAATAAGTTGTGACAAGCACTGGATATAGGAGTGCAATATTTTGTTCCCAGTTTTCATTGATTGTGGCGATGTTCAATATATCAATTTCTCAAAAGGCAGAGCTGAGACGTAAGTCTCAGTTCTTCAGCAATGCATGTTTTCAGCTATAAAACTGAGAAAATTCTCAAGTGCTGAATCAAAGACCCTGGGAAGTGTTCTGTGAGCAAATGAACATAGCTTGTAAGTGGTGACCCAGGCTCAGATAAATTCTGATGTCCAAAGCTTTGGAGGTCTCTCAGTCTGGACTGCTGTAACAGCACAAGAAAAAAGTGCATGTTAGGGAAGGGGTTACATCATGGTAAACAATCAGAAATATTTTTTATGCCCCTAAACATCAGGAGCACAGAAAAGTCTTCTGGTGTTGTCACCACAGCAGACTAGAATATTTTTTTAATTTTAATTACCTCAGTTTTTCTCTAGTAATTTCCCCCTAAATACAATGACTTCCTATCACCAGAGAGCTCAGTAGATAGAGCATCACACAGAAACAGTAATGTCACAGGTTTGGTCCTTGTTCTAGGCTCATACAGAAACCCATTGATGTTTCTGATTATCTGTGTGTCTGTTTTCCCCCCTCTTCCTCCCTCTAACTTTAATAACTAAATAAAAAAATGACAATGGCTTTTTTTTGGTGTTTTTGAAGCTTAAAATGCTTAGAGGAATAAATTTTTTTTTAAATCTCACCCCAAGTGGAAATAAGTGTTAAGGTTGTAAATTACCATATCTCTCCATGTATAAGTAGCCTCCCTCTATAAGTAGCACCTTAATTTTGGGGCACAAAATTTGAGAAAATGATAAGAAATGCGAAAAAAACAGGAAATGCAAGTAAAATATACTACAACCACTTTATAGGACGCACCCAGTTTTCAAAACCCAGATTTTTCAAAAATGTTGAGTTTTAAACGAGGGCAAAGATGATATACACCCACCGAATGTCTGTGTGAACCTTTTATTCCTTTCTTTTTTTTCTTTTCTTTTCTTTTTTTATTTTACAGAAACAGTGAGCGAGTCAGAGAGAGGGATAGACAGGGACACAGAGGAAGAAATGTAAGGAGTTTCTTTGTTTTTTTTTGTGTTTTTTTTTTTTTATAATTTTATTTTTTTAATGGGGTGACATCAATAAATCAGGATACATATATTCAAAGATAACAAGTCCAGGTTATCTTGTCGTTCAATTATGTTGCATACCCATCACCCAAAGTCAGATTGTCCTCTGTCACCTTCTATCTTGTTTTCTTTGTGCCCCTCCCCACCCCCTATCCCTCTCCCATTCCCCCCTCCCCCCCGTAACCACCACACTCTTGTCAATGTCTCTTAGTTTCAGTATTATGTCCCACCTACGTATGGAATAATACAGTTCCTGTTTTTTTCTGATTTACTTATTTCGCTTCGTATCATGTTATCAAGATCCCACCATTTTGCTGTAAATGTTCCGATGTCATCATTTCTTATGGCTGAGTAGTATTCCATAGTGTATATGTGCCACATCTTCTTTATCCAGTCATCTGTTGATGGGCTTTTTGGTTGTTTCCATGTCCTGGCCACTGTGAACAATGCTGCAATAAACATGGGGCTGCATGTGTCTTTACGTATCAATGTTTCTGAGTTTTGGGGATATATACCCAGTAGAGGGATTGCTGGGTCATAAGGTAGTTCTATTTTCAGTTTTTTGAGGAACCACCATACTTTCTTCCATAATGGTTGTACTACTTTACATTCCCACCAACAGTGTATGAGGGTTCCTTTTTCTCCACAGCCTCTCCAACATTTGCTATTACCTGACTTGCTAATAACAGCTAATCGAACAGGTGTGAGGTGGTATCTCATTGTCGTTTTGATTTGCATTTCTCTAATAGCTAAAGAAGATGAGCATCTTTTCATATATCTGTTGGCCATTTGTATTTCTTTCTGGGAGAAGTGTCTATTCATATCCTCTTCCCATTTTTTTATTGGATTGTTTGTTTGTTTGTTGTTGAGGTTTATGAGTTCTTTGTATATTTTGGATATTAGGCCCTTATCTGAGCTGTTGTTTGAAAATATCATTTCCCATTTAGTTGGCTTTCTGTTTATTTTGTTATCAGTTTCTCTTGCTGAGCAAAAACTTCTTAGTCTGATGTAGTCCCATTCATTAATTTTTGCCTTCACTTCTCTTGCCATTGGAGTCAAATTCATAAAATGCTCTTTAAAACCCAGGTCCATGAGTTGAGTACCTATGTCTTCTTCTATGTACTTAATTGTTTCAGGTCTTATGTTTAGATCTTTGATCCATTTTGAGTTAATTTTTGTACAGGGGAAGAGACTGTAGTCCAGTTTCATTCTTTTGCATGTGGCTTTCCAGTTTTCCCAGCACCATTTATTGAAGACGCTTTCTTTTCTCCATTGTCTGTTGTTGGCCCCTTTATCAAAAATTATTTGACTATATATATGTGGTTTTATTTCTGGACTTTCTATTCTGTTCCATTGGTCTGAGTGTCTATTTTTCTGCCAATACCATGCTGTTTTGATTGTCGTGGCCCTATAATAGAGTTTGAAGTCAGGTATTGTTATGCCCCCAGCTTCATTCTTTTTCTTTAGGATTGCTTTGTCTATTCGGGGTTTTTTATAGGTCCATATAAATCTGATAATTTTTTGCTCTATTTCTTTAAAAAACGTCATTGGAAATTTGATGGGAATTGCATTAAATTTGTATATTGCTTTGGGTAATATAGCCATCTTGATTATATTTATTCTTCCTAGCCAAGAACAAGGTATATTCTTCCATCTCATTATATCTTTTTCGATTTCCCTTAAGAATGGTTTATAGTTTTCATTATATAAGTCCTTTACATTCTTTGTTATGTTTATTCCTAAGTATTTTATTTTTTTTGTTGCAATCGTGAAGGGGATTATTCTTTTGAGTTCCTTCTCAGTTGTTTCATTGTTGGCATATAGAAAGGCTATTGACTTCTGTATGTTAATTTTGTATCCTGCGACCTTACTGTATTGGCTTATTGTTTCTAGTAGTCTTTTTGTGGATTCTTTGGGGTTTTCGATGTATAGGATCATATCATCTGCAAAAAGTGATACCTTTACTTCTTCTTTTCCGATATGGATGCCTTTTATTTCTTTGTCTTGTCTGATTGCTGTGGCGAGAACCTCTAGTACCACATTAAATAAGAGTGGAGAGATTGGACAATCCTGTCTTGTTCCTAATTTAAGGGGGAAAGCCTTCAGTTTAGTGCCATTTAGTATGATGTTAGCTGATGGTTTATCATATATGGCCTTTATCATGTTGAGATATTTTTCTTCTATACCCATTTTGTTGAGAGTCTTAAACATAAAATTGTGTTGTATTTTATCGAAAGCCTTTTCTGCATCTATTGATAAGATCATGTGGTTTTTGTTCTTAGTTTTGTTGATATGGTGTATTACATTAACCGTTTTACGTATGTTGAACCATCCTTGAGATTGTGGGATGAATCCCACTTGATCATGATGTATTATTTTTTTAATATGTTGTTGTATTCGATTTGCTAGTATTTTGTTTAGTATTTTAGCATCTGTATTCATTAGAGATATTGGTCTGTAGTTTTCTTTTTTTGTGCCATCCTTGCCTGGTTTTGGGATGAGGGTTATGTTGGCCTCATAAAATGTGTTTGGAAGTATTGCTTCTTCTTCAATTTTTTGGAAGACTTTGAGTAGAATAGGAACCAAGTCTTCTTTGAATGTTTGATAAAATTCGCTGGTATAGCCGTCAGGGCCTGGACTTTTATTTTTGGGGAGGTTTTTAATGGTTTTTTCTATTTCTTCTCTACTGATAGGTCTGTTTAGGCTTTCTGCTTCTTCTTGACTCAGCCTAGGAAGGTTGTATTTTTCTAGGAATTTATCCATTTCTTCTAGGTTGTTGAATATAGTGGCATAAAGTTTTTCATAGTATTCTACAATAATTCTTTGTATATCTACAGTGTCCGTGGTGATTTCTCCTCTTTCATTTTGGATTTTATTTATATGAGTTCTTTCTCTTTTTTCCTTGGTAAGTCTTGCCAAGGGTTTGTCAATTTTGTTGATCTTTTCAAAGAACCAGCTCCTTGTTCTATTAATTTTTCTATAGTTTTTCTGTTCTCTAATTCATTTATTTCTGCTCTGATTTTTATTATTTCCTTTCTTCGCCTGGTTTTGGGTTGTCTTTGTTCTTCTTTTTCTAGTTCCTTAAGGTGGGAAGTTAAGTGGTTCACTTGGGCTCTCTCTTGTTTGTTCATATATGCCTGAAGCGATATGAACTTCCCTCTTATCACTGCTTTTGCTGCATCCCATAGATTCTGATATGTCGTATTGTCATTTTCATTAGTCTGTATATATCTTTTGATCTCTGCACTTATTTCTTCTTTGACCCATTCATTTTTTAAAAGTATGTTGTTTAGATTCCACATTTTTGTGGGATTTTTTTCCTCTTTTTTGCAGTTGAATTCTAGTTTCAAGGCTTTATGATCAGAAAATATGCTTGGTACAACTTCAATTTTTCTGAATTTGCTGATGTTGTTTTTGTGGCCCAACATATGGTCAATTCTTGAGAATGATCCATGTACACTGGAGAAAAATGTATACTCAGTCACTTTGGGATGAAATGTCCTGTAGATGTCTATCCTATCCAGGTGCTCTAGTGTTTTGTTTAAGGCCACTATGTCTTTGTTGATTCTCTGTTTGGATGACCGATCTAGAGCCGTCAGCGGTGTATTGAGGTCTCCAAGTATGATTGTATTTTTGTCAGTTTTTGTTTTAAGATCAATAAGTAGCTGTCTTATATATTTTGGTGCTCCTTGATTTGGTGCATATATGTTAAGAATTGTTATGTCTTCTTGATTCAGTGTCCCCTTAGCCATTATGAAATGGCCATTTTTGTCTCTGAGTACTTTTCCTGTCTTGTAGTCAGCATTATCCGATATGAGTATTGCTACACCTGCTTTTTTTTGGATGTTATTTGCTTGGAGTATTGTTTTCCAGCCTTTCACTTTGAATTTGTTTTTATCCTTGTTACTTAGATGAGTTTCCTGTAGGCAGCATACAGTTGGATTTTCTTTTTTAATCCATTCTGCTACTCTGTGCCTTTTTATTGGTGAGTTTAATCCGTTTACATTTAGTGTAATTATTGATACTTGTGAGTTCCCTATTGCCATTTTATATCTTGCTGTTAGTTTTGTGTCTTGTTTGATCCTTCTCTTTCGTTTTTCTATCTTTTGTTTTTATTTGGTTGTATTCCATACATCTTTCCTCTGTTGCTATCTTTTTTATCTCATGTGCTTATGTGGTGGTTTTTTCAATGGTGGTTACCTTTGAGTAATGAAAAGGGTCCCTACCCTGTTCATTGTAGCGAACTATTTTGTGAGTACTTTTGCACTCCATCTTCCTTTGCTACTGTTAATCTCCATCTTCTCCCCCTCTTTCTTTTTGTTGTTGTCACAGTTTAAATTTTGTTTTATTGTGTTCTTCTTGGAGCTTTTACTTGTGGCTCTGTTTTTTTTTTTTGTTCTTTGTATCTGATTGGAGAACCCCCTTTAGTAATTCCTGGAGTGGGGGTTTTCTGATGATAAATTCCCTCATCTTTTCTGTATCTGTGAATATTTTTATTTCTCCTTCGTATTTGAAGGATAGCTTTGATGGGTATAGTATTCGTGGCTGAAAGTTCCTCTCTTTCAGGACTTTAAATATTGGGGTCCACTCTCTTCTAGCTTGTAGAGTTTCTGCTGAGAAATCTGATGATAATCTAATGGGCCTTCCTTTATATGTTGTATTCTTCTTTTCCCTGGCTCCCTTGAGAATTTTTTCTTTTCTGTTGGTTTGTGTCAATGTCATTATGATATGCCATGGAGTAGGTTTGTTGGGGTTAAGAAAACTTGGAGTTCTGTTTGCTTCTTGAACTTGAGGCTTTAGTTCTTTCCACAGGCTTGGGAAGTTCTCATGTATTATTTGTTTGAGTATGTTCTCCATTCCATTTTCTCTCTCTTCTCCCTCTGATATACCTATTATTCTTATGTTATTCTTTTTGATGGAGTCAGATAATTCTTGTAGGGCTATCTCATTTTTTTAAATTTTTGAGTCTCTTTCTTCTTCTCTCTGTTGTGCCTCAAGTTGCTTGTCTTCTATTTCACTAATCCTCTCTTCTATCTGACCTGTTCTATTAGCTAAGCTTGTTACTTCGTTTTTCAGCTCGTGAATTGAGTTTTTCATCTCTGTTTGATTTGTTTTTATAGTTTCAATTTCCTTGGACATATATTCTTTGTGTTCATTGAGTTGTTTTCTGAGCTCCCTATATTGCCTTTCTGTGTTTTCTTGTATATCTCGGAGGATTTTTAGGATTTCTATCTTGAATTCTCTGTCATTTAGCTCCAAAGTTTCCAATATATTAAATTTTTTCTCCATAGATTTTTCCTCATCTAGCTGTGTTACCTCTCTTTCTTTTGTATCCATGATATTCGATTTTCTCTTCCTTAATGGCATCTGAGGGTGGTTTTGTTGATAGTATTAATGAGATTTAATAAAGAATAAAAAGTTAAAAATAAAAATAAAAAAATAAAAAATCGAAGAGTTGTTTTTTTTAAAAAAAATTAAGAATGAAATAAAGAAAAATAAAATAAAATAAAAAATTTTTAAAAAGGGAAATTATTCCCCCCCTCCTTTTTTCCTCTCCTCTCCTCTCCCCTCTTTCTTGAGAAAATCTTGTGGTGGACTGTGAATTATAACAAACAATGCCTGTGATGGAGGGCCTGAATTGGGGAAAAGTAATAAAGGGGCAAAAAAAGAAAAAAAAAAGAAAAAAAAAAAGAAAAAAGGAAAAAAAAGAGCTTATGGACCCACAAAAAGCAAATAAGGAAAAAATTTGGGTCAAGAATAAAATGATTTGCTTTTAGGTGTTGGTTGTCTAAGAGTTATGATGAGAGGAATAAGAGGAAAACGGAAAAATGGGGGGACAAATTAAAAACTTACTATTGTATTTAGTGGAACAAGAACTAGATAATATGGAGAGCCAGGGATGGGAGCACTGCTAGTGAGTTAAAAAGGTGAAGTAAAAACCCCCCAAAATGCCACAAACATAGGTTTGAGTCCCAGATAAGATAATTTGTTTGTTATTGAGGTTTGAATGAGAGGAGATGTAAAGGAGAAAGGAAGAAACTAATATAGAGGGAGAAAAGAAAGAGAGAGAGAGAAAAAAAGAGGGAACCACTAAAAGAAGAAAAAATAAAGGAGAGAGAGAGAGAGAGAGAGAGAGAGAGAGTTAAGGGTTTTGGAGTGCAACCCTCATAGAGAGAAAGGAAGAGAAGAGAAAAGATAATGGGAGATGTAACACTTATGGGTAGTGTAGTTCAAGGAGAGGAGAGAGTAAGACTGGTAGAGAGTTAATCGGCCAAATTGGAGGAGGAAAAAAAAGTATCAAGAATGAAGATAAGAGAAACAAACGAACAAATATAATAAAATGGGATAGGTTATAAAGTCTGCAGATTATTCTTGATTTTGAGAGGTTATCTTCTTGCTTTTCTTTTCTCTCCCTCTTCCTGGTCGGTGACTCTGTATCCCGGGTTCTGCCCCTTTGGCACGCTCAGGTAGAGGCTTGCAGTTGATAAGTCTCTATGGCAATGTCATGTATTGTGCTTTAGTCTCGTGGGAGTCGAGGCTCATTAGCATTTATAGGCTCCGACAGTGAGAGAGTCCATGTTCCTGGAGCCTTTCTCCTAGTCTTTCCTTCCTCAATTAGTAGCCTGATAATCCAGCTTTGGGGTTGCTGCTGCCTCTGCCTGGATAGTAAGAGGCTCAAAGAGCTGGCAACTCCCCACTCTATTTCCATTCAGCACAGGGCTCTGGGTAAGGCTCAGTCAGTCAGAGCTGCTAGCATAATCAGGCGGGCTTTCCACCCACTCAAAGACCACTGGCTCTGCCACTCTGTCTGGTAACACAAGCGGGCGCCCACTTTTGGGGGGCGCTTGGAGGAAACTCTCACTCACTGTCTGCGACCAGGATATCCAGCCAACAGTCTCACGCTCTGAGTGAAACCCCCAACCGCAGGGAAAAGTTGCAGCGTTGGAATTGAGTCTCACTCCGTCCCCATGCGTGGCTTTTGCAAGGCGCTGGGGCGGCTCGAGATTCCGCTTTGGCCCACACAAAGGTCCCTGACTCTGCCCCTCTCTGCAATAACACGGGCGCGCACTGCGGAGGCACTCGGAGGAATCGCTCATTCCTTATCTGCGCGCGCACACCAGGATATGAGGCCGGCCGCGGTTCCCTCTGAGTGAAACCCTCACCAGCACGGACAATCTCCACTGTTGGAAGTAGTTCTCACTCCCTTTCATGCGTGGCTTTCCCAGGGCACTGGGGCTGCCCAGAGACTCTGTCCTCAGCCCACAGAAAGGCCTCTGACCCTGCCTCTCCGTGGGGCAACACGGGCACCCACTCTCGGGGCCTAGGAAGAAATTCTCGCCCACTAACTGCGCACCGACCAGGAGACCGGGTAAAATGGCCGCTCCGCTTGTCTTTCTTTGTTTGGGTTTGGCGCGAGTGTTAGCTTGTATTGCCCGGGTTGCCACAGGATCAGATTTTCCTCGGCTTAGATCTGTGTGCCACAGCCTGGTTCGGCCGTTTGTGCCGTGGCGGCCTGGATCTATTCACCCCCTTTGCCCGCCTCAGTTTCTATATTCACAGTTACCAGAGAAAGCCGCCCTGTTTAGGTTAGTGAGGAAGGCGGAGCATTTCTTACTCCCTTTTTCCTTCGGGGTTTGGTTATATATTTAGCCAATTTTTCACTCAATCATACCTTTGGGTATATTGCGAAGCATCTGGAAGCTCCAAGTATAGGTTTTTCTGTTTCTGGTTGAAGATCTTGTTGAGTTTTGGGGGAGATTTATCGGTATCGCTTCCTACCCCGCCATTACTCTGACGTCATCTCTCTTTTGTTTTGTTTTGTTTTGTTTTTGTATTTTTCTGAATCTGGAACGGGGAGAGACAGTCAGACATTCTCCCGCATTCGCCTGACCGGGATCCACCCAGCTAGCCCACCAGAGGCGCCGCTCTGCCCACCAGGGGGCAATGCTCTGCCCCACTGGGGCGTCACTCTGCCAGGACCACAGCCACTCTAGCGTCTGGGGCAGAGGCCAAGGAGCCATCCCCAGCACCCGGGCCATCTTTGCTCCAATGGAGCCTTGGCTGCGGGAGGGGAAGAGAGAGACAGAGAGGAAAGAGGGTGGGTGGAGAAGCAAATGGGCACTTCTCCTATGTGCCCTGGCCGGGAATCGAACCCTGGTCCCCCGCACGCCAGGCCGACGCTCTACCACTGAGCCAAACAGCCAGGGCCAGGAGTTTTTTTTTTCATGTGCAAGTTAACAAGTCAATCATCATTTTTTTGTTGTGACACCTTAGTTGCTCATTGACTGCTTTCTCATTGTGCCTTGACCAGGGAACTACAGCTGACAGAGTAACCTCTTGCTCGAGCCAGTGAGCCCATTGGGCTAAAGCTCGTGAAATTTGCTCAAACCAGATAAGCCCACGCTGAAGCTGGCGACCTTGGGATCTCAACCTGGGTCCTCCGCATTCCAGGAAAATGCTCTATCCAACGCGCCACCGCCGCCTCTGGCTATGAAAATTTTTATCTTTTACTTTCTCTGGATTTTGTTTAGTATCCTGTTTCATAATATGGGTGGAAACGTTGTGTATTTTAAGGTTATTTTTCACTAAAATGTATTCATCACAACATTTTTCCATAGGTTTTCTTATGTAGTTTTTATTTTCATTAAGTTTAAAGTATTTTGAAACTTGAATTTGATTTTAAGCAGGAGTTATTTAGGAGTGAATTTCTTAACTTAAAAAAGGAAGGGTTTTTTAGTTAGTTTTTATTAATGATTTCTAGAGTAAGAGTAATAACAAGAAGAAACATGCTTTAGATCATTTCAAAGGTTTGAGGTAGCTGAAAGTTGCTTGAAAGAAAATACAGGATTGTCTGTGGGAAATGTTTTCCAAGTGCGCCTCTCTGCTGCCACCTCGTGTTAACCTTGGGAAAAACAGCTCAAAGCAATTCACCTGAAAAAACACAGCAGTTGGAAGTTGTACTTTATCTACCAATGTTTAAACCAAGACTATTTAGAAGATACTTTTATAACTTGTAAATATAAGGAATTTCTAGTTACTGTTTGGTACTTGTTTCAATGTTAACTCTAGTGAAAGCAATAGACATATTTGATATTATTTCAATCCTCTGAAGTTAGGTGAAACTTGCTGCATAGTACATACAATAATGGTCTCTTTTACATGTGCTTCTCTTCTGCCACCTCGTGTGCATCTTGGGAATCATGCCTAAGTACAGATCCAAAGGAAAGAAATAGTAGAGAGGATTGTCTACACACGTTGATTCTAATTTGCCAGATCTGTAAATTTTTTGTGTATTCTTAGTGATTTGATTTCTGGGATTCTATCGATTCATCTCGTTTTTCTTTTTTCCTTCCAGCAATGCTATCATAAAACCTTTGAATGTTTCCATCATATACCAGGCACTATGCCAAGAACTACATGAGTAGTTGGTGCATTCAATGTCTTCCCATTCTACTATTTTTACTTCTGCTTTTGGGCTCTTTTATTTAAATCTTCTTAATGTATTGTAAAATAAGATGTACTTTGATTTGAAAAGTATGTTGAATGTAACTGCTTTTTTATTATAAAAACTCTATTCTCATTGCAGAAATGCAAGAAAAAATTACTAGAAAACAAAACAAATTTTTATCCAGAGATAACTACTGTTAATATTATGACATTATCTTTCCATATTCTTAGTGTACCTATTATATTTCTATATCTATGCATACTCAGGTACATTGGGTGTGCATACATCTGTGTCTATAGATGTGCATTGCATATGAGCATATCTTTCTCTGTGCACAGTTTTTATCTTTTGTGGATAACTGTGTATGCATGCAAATTACTATTTATTCTTTCATTCATTAAACACTTAACGTATTTCTATTATATTCCAGGCACTGTGCTCTACACTGCTTGCCACTGTATAAGACACAAGCATTTCTGTAACCTAACATTTTTCTAAAAAGTTGAGTCTTATACATGGGGAAATATGGTATACACCCTCCAAATGTCTCTGTGAACATTTCTATTTTTTCTTTTTCTTTTTTTTTTACAGAGACTGAGAGAGAGTCTGAAAAAGGAATAGATAGGGACAGACAGACAGAAATGGACAGAATTTTTATTATGTGCCAGGTCACAGATCAATCATCAATTTTTTGTTGTGACCCCTTACATATTCATTGACTCCTGTCTCATATGTGACTTGACCAAGGGACTACAACTGATCGAGTGACTGATTGCTTGAGTCAGTGACCTTGGGCTTAAGCTGGTGAGATTTGCTCAAATCATATGAGCCCTCGGTCAAGCTGGCCACCCTGGAATCTCAAACCTGGGTTCCCAGCATTCCAGTTAAATGCTCTGACCACTGTGCCATCACGTGCTCAGACTGTGAACAGTTTTCTTTTTTTTACTTTCTCCGGATTTTATTTAGTATCCTGGTTCTTAATATAGGTAGAAAGGCTGTGTATTTTAAGGTTTTCTTGCCATAAAATATATTGATCACTACATTTTACAATAGGTTTCTTTTTGTAGTTTTTATTTCCAATAATATTAAGGTATTTTGCATCTTGAATTGTGATTTTGATGGGGGGTGTTATTTAGGAATAATTTCCTTACCGTCAAAAAATGATGGTTAGCCCTGGCCAGTTGGCTCAGTGGTAGAGCATCAGCCTAGGGTGGGGAGGATCCAGGTTCGATTCCCAGCCAGGGCACACAGGAGAAGCGCCCATTTGCTTCTCCACCTCTCCACTGCGCTTTCCTCTCTGTCTCTCTCTTCCCCTCCCTCAGGCAAGTCTCAGTTGGAGCAAGGATGGCCCATGGCTTGGGTGCTGGGGATGGCTCTGTGGCCTCTGCCTCAGGCACTATAGTGGCTCTGGTCACAACATGGCAATGCCCAGGATGGGCAGACCATCACCCCCTGGTCGGCAGAGCATTGCCTCATGGTGGGCATATTGGGTGGATCTCGGTCGGGCACATGTGGGAGTCTGTCTGACTGTCTCTCCCTGTTTCCAGCTTCAGAAAAATGAATAAAAAATGCAATTTTTGGTGAATTTCTATTACTGCTTACTATATTAAGTGTAATGACAACAAGAAACATGTTTTATATCATTTCTAAGGTTAGAGGTAGTGGAAACTTCCTTGAAAGAACATACAGAATTATCTGTGGTAAATGTTTTCCAATGGTGATTCCCTTCTTCAACCTCTTGTGCACATTTGGAATAACACCTCAGATCAGTTCACCTGGAAAAATACATCAGTTGGCTGTTGTCCGTTACCAATCAGTGTTGAATCCAAAGCTATCTAAAAGAAACATTTATAACTTGTATATATAAATAAATTCTAGTTACTGCTTGCTAGTTCTTTCAACGTTAATTGTAGTAAAAGCAAGAGATATAATTGGTATCATTTCAATCCATTGAAGTTGGCTGGAACTTGCTCCATAGCACATACAATAATGGTCTCTGTTACATATGCTTCCCTGCTGACAATTCATGTGCATCTTGAGAATCACACCTCATTACTGGTGCAAAGGAATATTTTGGTAGACAGCGTTGTCTATAAATTTTTATTCTAATTTGCTGGTTCTGTAAAGATTTTATGTATCCTTAGTGGTTTGTTTTCTGAAAATGTCTCGGTTCATCTTGTTTTTCTCCTTTCTTTATAACCATGCTTTCATAGAGCCTTTGAAAGTGCCCATCATATACCATTCTGTGCTAAGAACTCATGTACATGCACTCAATGACTTCCATTTTTACACTCTTAACTTCTGTCTTTTTAACTTCTTTTTTTCTGTATTTTTCTGAAGCTGGAAATGAGAGAGACAGTCAATCAGACTCCCGCATGTGCCCGACCGAGATCCACTCGGCACACCCACGAAGGGGCGAAGCTCTCCCAACCAGGGGAGGATGCTCTGCACCCCTGGGTCATAGCCCTGTTGCGACCAGAGCCACTGAAGCACCCTGGTTTTCTTTGCTCCAATGGTGCCTCGGTTCTGGGAGGGAAAGGGAGAGACATAGAGGAAGGAGAGGAGGAGAGGTGGAGAAGCAGATGGGTGCTTCTTCTGTATGCCTTGTCTGGGAATTGAACCTTGGACTTCTGCACGTGAGGCTGACGCTCTACCACTTAACCAACCAGCGAGGGCTTAACTTCTTTTATATACACCTACTTCGTGTATTGTAAAATAGGATGTGCTTTAATTTGACATGTATGTTGAATTTTAACAGCTTTCCCTTGTAAAAAATGTATTCTTATTGCAAGAGTGCAAGAAAAATGATTTCAAAAACAACAACAAATTTTCATACAGATATATCTACTGTTAAAATTAGGACATTTTTTCCCATATTTTTTGTACCTCTTATATTTCTCTATGTATATATACACTGGTACATTGGGTGTGTTTACATCAGTGTGCATAGATGTGCATTGCACATGAGCATATCTCTCAGTGTCAATAGTGTCTGTCATTTGTTCATATCTGTGTCTGTATGCAAATGAATATATATTCATTCATTCAGGAAACATTTATAGTATTTCTATTATGTGCCAGGCACTCTGCTTGACACTGATTGCCTATAGTGAATGAGACAGACTCACTTCTTGTCTTTATGAATACTACACTGTTATGGGGTGACAGAAAAAAATATACATAAATAAAATAATCATAAGTTTCTCAAGCACTGTATTTGGTAGTGGAATATCTTTGGTGTCTGTTATGATCTATTGTGGCAAGGTTCAGTATATCAGTTTTTCAGAAGGCAGAGCTGAGAAATCAGTCTCGGTTATTCAGCAATGCGTGTTCCCAGTTATAAAACTACAAAAATATAGAAGTTATGAAACAAAGACCCTGGGAGGTGTTAAGTGAACAAAAGAACCTAGCTTGTATGTGGTGACCAATGCTCAGATAAATTCTGATATCCAAAACTTAGGAGCTGTATTAGTCTGGACTGCTGCCACGGCACAAGAGAAAGTGAATGTTAGCAAAGGGGTCGTTTTGTCTAATCAATTAGTAATAGTTATTAGGCTTCTCCATTTCTTTTTTTTTTTTAATAAATTTTTATTAATGGTAATGGGATGACATTAATAAATCAGGGTACATATATTCGAAGAAAACATGTCTAGGTTATTTTGTCATCAAATTATTTTGCAAACCCCTCGCCCAAAGTCAGATTGTCCTCCGTCACCCTCTATCTAGTTCTCTGTGCCCCTCCCTCTCCCCCTAACTCTCTCCCTCCCTCCCTCCCATGTCCTCCCTCCCCCCCACCCTTGGTAACCACCACACTCTTGTCCATGTCTCTTAGTCTCATTTTTATGTTCCACCAATGTATGGAATCATGTAGTTCTTGTTTTTTTCTGATTTACTTATTTCACTCCTTATAACGTTATCAAGATCCCACCATTTTGCTGTAAATGATCCGATGTCATCATTTCTTATGGCTGAGTAGTATTCCATAGTGTATATGTGCCACATCTTCTTTATCCAGTCTTCTATTGAAGGGCTTTTTGGTTGTTTCCATGTCTTGGCCACTATGAACAGTGCTGCAATGAACATGGGGCTACATGTGTCTTCACGTATCAATGTTTCTGAGGTTTTGGGGTATATACCCAGTAGAGGGATTGCTGGGTCATAAGGTAGTTCTATTTGTAGTTTTTTGAGGAACCACCATACTTTCCTCCATAATGGTTGTACTACTTTACAGTCCCACCCACAGTGAATGAGGGTTCCTTTTTCTCCACAGCCTCTCCAACATTTGCTATTACCCGTCTTGTTGATAATAGCTAATCTAACAGGAGTGAGGTGGTATCTCATTGTAGTTTTGATTTGCATTTCTCTAATAACTAATGAAGCTGAGCATCTTTTCATATATATGCTGGCCATTTGTATCTCTTCCTGGGAGAAGTGTCTGTTCATGTCCTCTTCCCATTTTTTTATTGGATTGTTTGTTTGTTTTTTGTTGAGTTTTATGAGTTCTTTGTAAATTTTGGATATTAGGCCCTTATCTGAGCTGTCGTTTGAAAATATCAGTTCCCATATAGTTGGCTGTCTGTTTATTTTGATATCAGTTTCTCTTGCTGAGCAAAAACTTTTAATTCTGATGTAGTCCCATTCATTTATCTTTGCCTTCACTTCTCTTGCCATTGGAGTCAAGTTCATAAAATGTTCTTTAAAACCCAGGTCCATGATTTTAGTACCTATGTCTTCTTCTATGTACTTTATTGTTTCAGGTCTTATATTTAGGTCTTTGATCCATTTTGAATTAATTTTAGTACACGGGGACAGGCTGTAGTCGAGTTTCATTCTTTTGCATGTGGCTTTCCAGTTTTCCCAACACCATTTGTTGAAGAGGCTTTCTTATCTCCATTGTGTGTTGTTGGCCCCTTTATCAAAGATTATTTGACCATATATATGTGGTTTTATTTCTGGGCTTTCTATTCTGTTCCATTGGTCTGAGTGTCTATTTTTTGCCAATACCATGCTGTTTTGATTATCGTGGCCCTATAATATAGTTTAAAGTCAGGTATTGTAATGCCCCCAGCTTCATTCTTTTTCCTTAGGATTGTTTTGGCTATTCGGGGTTTTTTATAGTTCCATATAAATCTGATGATTTTTTGTTCCATTTCTTTAAAAAATCTCATAGGGATTTTGATGGGAATTGCATTAAATTTGTATATTGCTTTTGGTAATATGGCCATTTTGATTATATTTATTCTTCCTATCCAAGAACAAGGAATATTTTTCCATCTCATTGTATCTTTTTCGATTTCCCTTAACAATGCTTTGTAATTTTTATTATATAGGTCCTTTACGTTCTTTGTTATGTTTATTCCTAGGTATTTTATTTTTTTTGTTGCAATCGTGAAGGGGATTATTTTTTTGAGTTCGTTTTCTAATATTTCATTGTTGGCATATAGAAAGGCTATGGACTTTTGTATGTTAATTTTGTATCCTGCGACCTTACTGTATTGGTTTATTGTTTCTAATAATCTTTTTGTGGAGTCCTTCGGGTTTTCGATGTATAGGATCATATCATCAGCAAAAAGTGATAGCTTTACTTCTTCTTTTCCGATATGGATGCCTTTTATTTCTTTGTCTTGTCTGATTGCTCTGGCCAGAACTTCTAGCACCACGTTGAATAAGAGTGGAGAGAGTGGACAACCCTGTCTTGTTCCTGATTTAAGGTAGAAAGTCCTCAGTTTTATGCCGTTTAATAGGATGTTGGCTGATGGTTTATCATATATGGCCTTTATCATGTTAAGATATTTTCCTTCTATACCCATTTTGTTGAGAGTCATAAACATAAAATTGTGTTGTATTTTATCAAAAGCCTTTTCTGCATCTATTGATAAGATCATGTGGTTTTTGTTCTTTGTTTTGTTGATATGGTGTATTACGTTAACCATTTTGCGTATGTTGAACCATCCTTGAGATTCTGGGATGAATCCCACTTGATCATGATGTATTATTTTTTTAATATGTTGTTGTATTCGGTTTGCCAGTATTTTGTTTAGTATTTTAGCATCTGTATTCATTAGAGATATTGGTCTGTAGTTTTCTTTCTTTGTGCCATCCTTGCCAGGTTTTGGTATGAGGGTTATGTTGTCCTCATAAAATGTGTTTGGAAGTATTGCTTCTTCTTCAATTTTTTGGAAGACTTTGAGTAGAATAGGAACCAAGTCTTCTTTGAATGTTTGATAGAATTCACTAGTATAACCGTCTGGGCCTGGACTTTTATTTTTGGGGAGATTTTTAATAGTTTTTTCTATTTCCTCCCTGCTGATTGGTCTGTTTAGGCTTTCTGTTTCTTCATGACTCAGTCTAGGAAGGTTGTATTGTTCTAGGAATTTATCCATTTCTTCTAGATTGTTGTATTTGGTGGCATATAATTTTTCATAGTATTCTACAATAATTGTTTGTATATCTATGATGTCTGTGGTGATCTCTCCTCTTTCATTTTGGATTTTATTTATTTGAGTCCTGTGTCTTTTTTCCTTGGTGAGTCTTGCCAAGGGTTTGTCAATTATGTTTATCTTTTCAAAGAACCAGCTCCTTGTTTTATTGATTTTTTCTATAGTTTTTCTGTTCTCTATTTCATTTATTTCTGCTCTGATTTTTATTATCTCCTTTCTTCGGCTGGTTTTGGGTTGTCTTTGTTCTTCTTTTTCTAGTTCCTTAAGGTGTTAAGTTAAGTGGTTTACTTCGGCTCTCTCTTGTTTGTTCATATAGGCCTGAAGTGATATGAACTTTCCTCTTATTACTGCTTTTGCTGCATCCCAGAGATTCTGATATGTCGTATTTTCATTTTCATTTGTCTGTATATATCTTTTAATCTCTGCACTTATTTCTTCTTTGACCCATTCATTTTTTAGAAGTATGTTGTATAGTTTCCACATTTTTTTGGGTTTTTCCCCCTCTTTTTTGCAGTTGAATTCTAGTTTCAAGGCTTTATGATCAGAAAATATGCTTGGTACAATTTCAATTTTTCTAAATTTGCTGATGTTGTCTTTGTGGCCCAACATATGGTCAATTCTTGAGAATGTTCCATGTACACTAGAGAAAAATGTATACTCTGTCGCTTTGAGATGAAATGTCCTGTAGATGTCTATCTTATCCAGGTGTTCTAGTATTTCGTTTAAGGCCACTGTATCTTTATTGATTCTCTGTTTGGATGACCGATCTAGAGCCGTCAGCGGTGTATTGAGGTCTCCAAGTATGATTGTATTTTTGTTAGTTTTTGTTTTAAGGTCAATAAGTAGCTGTCTTATATATTTTGGTGCTCCTTGGTTTGGTGCATATATATTAAGGATTGTTATGTCTTCTTGATTCAACTTCCCCTTAATCATTATGAAATGACCATTTTTGTCTCTGAGTACTATTTCTGTCTTGTAGTCAGCATTATTAGATATGAGTATTGCTACGCCTGCTTTTTTTGGGTGTTGTTTGCTTGGAGTATTGTTTTCCAGCCTTTCACTTTGAATTTGTTTTTATCCTTGTTGCTTAGATATGTTTCTTGTAGGCAGCATATAGTTGGATTTTCTTTTTTAATCCATTCTGCTACTCTGTGTCTTTTTATTGGTAAGTTTAATCCATTTACATTTAGTGTAATTATTGACTCTTGTGGGTTCCCTACTGCCATTTTATAAATTGCTTTCTGTTAGTTTTGTATCTAGTTTAATTCTTCTCTTTTGTTTTTCTATCATTTGTTTTTGTTTGTTTCTGTTCCATACTTCTTTCCTCTGTTGCTACCTTTTTTAAGTCAAGTGTTTTTGTGGTGGTTTTTTTAAGGGTGGTTAACATTAAGTAATGAAAATGGTACCTACCATATTCATTGTAGTACCCTATCTTATAAGTATTTCTGCACTTCATCATCCTTTGCTACTGTTAATCTCCATCCTCTCCCCCCTTTTTTTCCTTTGTTGTCACAGTTTAAGTTTGGTTTTATTGTGTTCTTGGTGGAGCTGTTACTTGTGGTGTTGTTTTCTTTTGTTCTTTGAATCTGGTTGAAAAACCCCCTTTAGTATTTCCTGGAGTGGGGACTTTCTGTTGATAAATTCTCTCATCTTTTCTGTATTTGTGAATGTTTTTATATCTCCTTCATACTTGAAGGATAGCTTTGATGGGTATAGTATTCTTGGCTGAAAGTTCTTCTCTTTCAGGGCTTTAAATATTGGGGTCCACTCTCTTCTAGCTTGTAGAGTTTCTGCTGAGAAATCTGATGATAATCTAATAGGCCTTCCTTTATATGTTGTACTCTTCTTTTCCCTGGCTGCCTTGAGAATTTTTTCTTTGTCATTGGTTTGTGTCATCTTTATTATGATGTGCCTTGGAGTGGGTTTGTTGGGGTTAAGAAAACTTGGTGTTCTGTTTGCTTCTTGAATTTGAGGCTTTAGTTCCTTCCACAGGCTTGGGAAGTTCTTGTCTATTATTTGTTTGAGTATATTCTCCATTCCATTTTCTTTCTCTTCTCCCTCTGATATACCTATTATTCTTATGTTATTCTTTCTGATGGAGTCAGACAATTCCTGTAGGGCTTTCTCGTTTTTTATTATTTTTGAGTCTCTTTCTTCTTCTCTCTGTTGTGCCTCAAGTTGTTTGTCTTCTATTTCACTAATCCTATTTTCAATCTGGGCTGTTCTGTTAGCTAAGCTTTTTACCTAATTTTTCAGCTCGTGAATTGAGTTTTTCATTTCTGTTTGATTTGTTTTTATAGTTTCAATTTCCTTGGTAATATATTCTTTGTGTTCATTGAGTTGTTTTCTGATCTCCCTATATTGCCTTTCTGTGTTTTCTTGTATATCTCTGAGTATTTTTAAGATTTGTATTTTAAATTCTCTGTCATTTAGCTCCAAGGCTTCCAATATGTTAAGTCTTTTCTCCATAGATTTTTCCACATCTATTTGTGTTACCTCTCTTTCTTTTGTATCCATAATATTCGATTTCCTCTTTCTTATCGGCATCTGAGTGTGGTCTTATTGATAGCACTAATTAGAATTGATAAAGAGTAAAAAGTAAAAAAAAAAAAAAAAGATGTAACACCCCACAAAAAAAAACAGTAATAATTTATTATTTCCCCCTTTTTTTCTCTCTTCTCTTTCCCTCCTCTCCCCTCCTCAGGTAAATATCGTGCCTATAATGGAGGGCCTGATTTGGGGTGAAGAGTTCAAGGGGCAAAAAAAGGAAGTAGGGACCTACTAAATGCAAAAAAAAAAAAAAGCAAGAAAATCTTAGACAAGCATAAGATGATTTGCTTGTAAGTGATGGTCAACTGAGAGATATAATGAGAGGGATAAGAGGAAACCAGAAAAAAGGACCAAAAAAGAATAATAAAGAAGAAAAAATAAAAATAATAAGTAAAAATCTGTTGTATTAAGTGGAGCGAAGACTAAATACAATGGAGACCTTGGGTTGGGAGGACCCAAAATGCCACAAAAATAAACAAACAAGAAAAAAAATAAAAACAAAAGCAAAAAGGAGAAATAAAGCCAAAAAAAAGCCTTGAGTCCCAAATTAACTAATTTGTTCGTGATTGCGGATTATATAGGAGGAAAGTAAAATGAGAAAAGAAAAAACGAATAGAAAGGAAAAAATAAGAAAAAGAGAAAAACGAAGGAAGAAATAAAATAGGAAGAGAAAAAAACAAAATAAAGCAAGACAAAAAAAAAAACAAAAGAGGAGAGAGTGAGAGTTAAGTGTTTTGGAGTATAACCTTAAAGGAGGGTGAGGATGAAGAAGAAAAATAAAATGCAACACTCATGGGTAGTGTAGTTCAAGAAAGCGGAAGCATAAGATGGGCAGAGAATAGAAGGACCGAGGTGGAGAAAATAAAGGCAAAAAGATAGAAGAAACAAACAACAACAACAACAACAAAAAATTAGTGGATCAAGTTGTAAAGTCTGTGGGTTTTTCTTGATTTTGAGAGGTTAACTTCTTCCTTTTTCTTTTCTCTCCCTCTTCCTGGTCGGTGACTCTGTATCTCAGGCTCTGCCCCTGTGTCACGCTTAGGTAGGGATTTGCAGTTGATGGGATTCTATGGCAATGTCATATAATTGGCTTTAGTCTTGCTGGAAGTAAAGGCTTGTTGGCGTTTGCAGGGTCCAACGATGAGAGAGTTTGCTTTCCTGGATTCTCTCTCCTAGTCCCCCCTTTCTGAATTAGCAGCCTGGTGATCCAGCTATAAGGCTGCAACTGCTTCTGCCTGGGGAGTAAGAGGCTCAAAGAGCTGGGAAATCCCCACTCTATCCCCACTCAGTGCAAGGCTTTGGGAAAGGCTCTGACAGTCAGGGCCTCCAGTGTAATCAGGCGGGGGTGGGAGTCAATTGTTGTCAAGGTGACTGTTCAGCACCTATCATTTAGTTGGACCTCTCAACCCAGGCTTTCCACACTTTGTAGCCTGTTTTTGCAGGGAAGAAGTGGCACTAGTCTCTGCTTACGACTAGTGTAGTATAGACCTTATTATCTGCCAAGTCCTTCTTGTTAGCGTTTATCCCTGAATATGGAGGCTCTATCAATCAGAAGTTGCCCCCGCCCCTTTAGCGAGAGGCACTAAAAAATATCACGCCTCTTGTCTTGGATCGCTCAACTGAGAGAGATCTTATCAATTAGAACCGAGGGTGCGCAGATTTTATGGGTTAAGCTAATTTCAGTGATTGGGTCGCAGCTGTGCTTCCGAAGGTATTTTAGGCTGCCTGCGCGCGCCCCTCCCCCAACGCTTGATTGTTAGCTTGAATGGCTGGGTGAGGTGCCCCGCCAACGGAGAGAATCTCCCAAGCCTCTCCCTCTCACCCCGCTGCTGGCGGCTGGACCGCACCAGGCGCAGGGTAATGGAGCCCCCTGGGTGTGCAGGCCAGCAGGGCGCCCTGGGCGCATGGAATGCCCAAGGCACGCGCGTGAATGGGGTGCTCTGGGCACCGGTGGCCGGCGACCCCCACTCGCAGTGTGCGGGCCGCTGGGAACGTCAGCGGTGCTCAACCGGACCACGCGGCTGCTGGCGGCGGCCGCTCGCGGCAGCGGTTCGCGGCGGCTGCTCGTGGCGGCGGCTCGCGTGGGCTCGCGGTGGCGGCTCGCGTCGGCCACTCGCGGCGGCTCGTGGTTCCCAAGTATATGGGCTGACTCACCACAGGCGCACTTTCTTGCGGTTTGAAAGAACGTCCCTGTGGTCGATTCCTCCACACCGTCGTCTCTCAGATTCAAGTGATAACAGTCCTTTCGCTATCAGTTTGTGTGGAACTCCGGAATGCTCCGAGGATAAATTTTTCTGTTTCTAGTTGATAAATTTGTTGTGATTTAGGGGAGAGCTGTCGGACGCGCTGCTCACGGCGCCATTTCCGTGACGTCCGGTGATCTCTTCATTGTGTGCCTTTAATCTTATACTGACTCTTTTATATGCTCCTTTTATGATACATTGCCTCCTCCCACATAATTCTTGGGTTTTATTTTTGTTAAATCAGTTGGATACATCTCACATCAAAGGCAAATCTCAGATGAAGTTTTTGTGTCGCAATTTGTGATCTGCAGGGTATTCTAAAGCGTGAATCTTGGGGTGGGAATTATTAATCTCTGGCCAAGGTATGTAGATGGAAATGCTTCCAAGACCCTGTGGTGGCACAGTGCATAAAGCGTCAACCTGGAAATGCTGAGGTCGCCGTTTCGATGCTTCTCCATTTCAAGAGCAAAGAAAAGTCTTCTGGTGTGGTCACCACAGCAGACCAGATTATCATTTTATTTTTCAATTACCTCTGATTTTCTCTAGTAAATTTTTTCCAAAAAGACAATGGCTTGCTCTCACCAGAGAGCTCAGTAGTTAAAGCATGCCACCCATATGCTAATGTCATAGGTTTGCTCCTGGGTGAAGGCACATACAGTAACAAATTGATGTTTCTGACTATCTGTCTGTCATTTCCCCCCTTTATTCTGTCTCTAACATGAATAAATAAATAAAAGAAAAGATGACAATGGCTTTTTGTTGTTGTTTTTGCAGATTAAATTGCATAGAAAAATGAGTTTTGTTTTTCAAAATCTCACCCCAAAAAGAAATAAATGGTAAGGTCTTAAAGTACCATATTTCCCCATGTATAAAAAGCCTGCCTTTATAAGATGCACTTTAGTTTGGGGGCACAAAGTTTGAGAAAATGATAGCAAATGCCAATAAATGGAAAATACATGTAAAAAATACTACAAACACTTTATAAGATGCAAACAGTTTTCTAACCCCACATTTTTAAAACAACATGAGTCTTATACATTAGGAAATATGGTATACACTCTCGAAAAGTCTCTGTGAATATTTCTTTTTTTACCTTATTTTCTTTTACAGAAACAGGGAGAGAGTCAGAGACAGGGATAGATACGGACAGACAGAAAAAAATGGAGATTTTTTATTATGTGCCAGGTCACATATCAATCATCAGTTTTTGGTTGTGATCCATTACATGTTCATTGACTCCTGTCTCATATATGACTTGACCAGGAGACTACCACTGATCGAGTGACCGATTGCTTGAGCCAGTGTCCTTGGTCTTAAGCTGGTGAGTTTTGCTCAAATCATATGAGCCCATGGTCAAGCTGGCACCCTTGGGATCTCAAACCTGGGTTCCCCGCATTCCAGTCGAATGGGCTAAACACTGTGCCATCGCCTGCTCAGGCTGTGAACATTTTCTTCTTTTATTATCTCTGGATTTTATTTAGTATCCTGGTTCTTAGTATGGGTTGAAAGGCTGAGTATTTTAAGGTTTTCTTGTCCTAAAATATATGTATCACTACCTTTTTTCATAGGTTTCCTTTTGTAGTTTATATTTTCATTAATTTTAAGGTGTTTTACAACTTGAATTGTGATTTTGAGGGGGAGTTATCTAGGAGTGAATTCCTTACCTTCAAAAAAGGGATTTTTAGTTAATTTCTATTATTGTTTACTATATTAAGTGTAATGACAACAAGAAACATGCTTTATATCATTTCTAAGGTTAGAAGTAGTTGAAACTTGATTGAAAGAACATACAGAATTATCTGTGGTAAATGTTTCCAAGTGCACTTCCCTGTTGCCACCTCGAGTGCACCTTGGGAATAACAGCTCAGATCAGTTCACGTGAAAATAATAAATCAGTTGGGTTATCTATCAAGGTACAATCCAAGGCTATGTAAGAAGAAACTTTTATAACTTGTAAATATAAAAAATTTCTAGTTAGTGCATGCTCCTTCTTTCTACGTTAATTGTAGTGAAAGCAAGTGATATACTTGGTATCATTTCAATCCTCTAAAGTTGGCTGGAACTTGCTCCATAGAACATACAATAATGGTCTCTGTTCCATGTGCGTCTCTGCTGACACCTCGTGTGCATCTTGGGAATCACGCCTCATTACTGGTGCAAAGGAATATTTTGGTAGACAGCGTTGTCTATAAACTTTGATTCTAATTTGCAGTTTCTTTAAAGATTTTATGTATCCTTAGTGGTTGTTTTCTGAAAATCTCTTGGTTCACCTTGTTTTTCTCTTTTCCTTCCAGCCATGATTTCATAAAAACTTTGACAGTGCCCATCATATACCAGGTACTGTGCTAGTAACTCATGTACGTGCTCTCAATGACTTCCATTTCTACGCTTTTTACTTCTGCCTTTTTTACTTCTTTTTTTCTGTATTTTTCTGAAGCTGGAAATGAGAGTGACAGTCAGACAGACTCCCACATGCGCCTGACTGATGTCCACTTGGAACGCCCTCCAGAGAGCGAAGCTCTGCCACCAGGGACCAATGCTCTGCACCCCTGGGTCGTAGCCTTGTTGTGACCAAAGCCACTCTAGCACCTGGGGCAGAAACCAAGATGCCATCTCCTGCTCCAGAGTTATCTTTGCTCCAATGGTGACTCAGCTGCAGGAGGGGAAGTGAGAGACAGAGTGAAGGAAAAGGGGAGAGGTGGATAAGCAGATGAGTCTTCTCCTCTGTGCACTGGCTGGGAATCAAACACAGGATCTGCATGCGATGCCGACGCTCTACCACTGAGCCAATCAGCCAGGGCTTACCTTCTTTTATATACATCTACTTTGTGTATTGTAAATAGGATGTGCTTTGCTTTGAATAGAATGTTGAATTTTAACTGCTTTTGCATTATAAAAAAAATGTATTCTTATTGCAGCAGTGCAAGAAAAATGATCTCAAAAGCAATCACAACAAATTTTCATAAAGATATATCTACAATTAATATTAGGACATTTTCTTTCCATATTCTTTGTGTACCTCTTATATATCTCTATGTATATATACTCAGATACGTTGGGTGTGTGTTCATCTGTGTGCATAGATGTGAATTGCACATGAGCATATCTCTCTGTGTCCACAGTGTCTGTTATTTGTGGATATCTGTGTATGTATGCAAATGACTATTCATTCATTTGGGAAACTTTAATTGTATTTATATTATGTGCCAGGCACTGTGCTCAACATTGGTTGCCTATAATGAATGAGTCAGACTCACATTCTGTCTTTATGAATACTACATGGTCACGGTGTAGACAGAAAAAAAAATATATATATACATGAATAAAATAATTGTAAGTTTAAAGAGCACTGAATTTGGTAGTGCAATATCTTTGGTGTCATTTCTGACTTATTGTGGTAAGGTTCATTATATCAGTTTCTCAGAAGTAAGACCTGAGACATAAGTCTCGGTATTTCAGCAATGCGTGTTCTTAGATATAAAACTTAGAAAATATAGAAGTTTTGAAACAAAGACCCTGGGATGTGTTCTGTGAGCAAAAAAACCCAGCTTGTATTGGTGACCAATGCTTAGATAAATTCTGATGTCCAAGGCTTGGGTGGTCTCTCAGTCTGGACTGCTGCCATGGCACAAGAGAAAGTGCATGTTAGGAACGGGGTCACTTTGTGCTAAAAAATTAGAAATAGTGATTATGCACCTAAATTTCAAGAGCAAAGGAAAGACTTCTGGTGTTGTCACCACAGCAGACTAGATTATCATTTTAAATTATTTACCTCTGGTTTTTTCCAGAAAAATTTTTTTCTCAAAAGACAATGGCTTGGTCTCACGAGAGAGCTCACTAATGAAAGCATCACACGCATACGCTAATGTCATAGGTTTGCTCCTGGGTCAAGGCACATACAGAGACAGATAGATGTTTCTGACTCTCTGTCTGTCTTTTTCCCCATTCATCTTGCCTCTAAAATGAATAAATAAATAAAAGAAAAAATGAGAATGGCTTTTTTGTTGTTGTTTTTGCAGCTTAAATTGCATAGAAGAATGAATTATGTTTTTCAGAATCTCATCCCAAGAGGAAATAAATGGTAAGTTTGTAAAGTACCATATTTCCCCATGTATTAGAAGCATCCCTGGGCCCTGGCCGGTTGGCTCAGTGGTAGAGCATCAGCCTAGCGTGCGGGGGACCTGGGTTCAATTCCCAGCCAGGGCACATAGGAGTAGCGCCCATTTGCTTCTCAACCCCCACCGCCTCCTTCCTCTCTGTCTCTCTTTTCCCCTCCTGCAGCCAAGGCTCCATTGGAGCAAAGATGACCTGGGTGCTGGGGATGGCTACTTGGCCTCTGCCCCAGGCACTAGAGTGGCTCTGGTTATGGCAGAGCTACGCCTCGGAGGGGCAGAGCATCACCCCCTGGTGGGCAGAGCGTCGCCCTGGTGGGCGTAATGGGTGGATCCCGGTTGGGCGCATGTGGGAGTCTGTCTGACTGTCTCTTCCTGTTTCCAGCTTCAGAAAAATACAAAAATAAAAAAAAAGAAGCATCCCTGTATAAGACACAAATTAATTTTGGGGCACAAATTTTAAGAAAATGATAACAAATTCGAATAAATGGGAAATGCAAGTAAAAAATACTACAATCACTGTATAAGATGCACCCAGTTTTCTAACCCCACATTTTTCAAAAGAGATTAGCCTTATACATGGGGTAATATGCTATATACTCTCGAAATGTCTCTGTGAACATTTCTTTTTTTTTTTTACAAAGATAAGGAGAGAATCAGAGTGAGGGATTAATAGGGAGAGACAGAAAGAAATGGAGAAAGATTTTATTATGTGCCAGGTCACAGATCAATCATCAGTTTTTCTCTGTGACCCTTTACGTGATCATTGATTCCTGTCTCATATGTGCGTTGACCAGGGGGCTACAGATGATCAAGTGACCACTTGCTCAAGCCAGCGACCTTGGACCGATGCTGTTGAGCTTTGCTCAAACCACAGGAGCCCATGTTCAAGCTGGCGACCTTGGGATCTCAAACCTGGGTCTTGCGCATTCCAGTTAAATACTCTAAAACCTACGTCATCGCCTGTTCAGGCTGTGAACATTATTTTTTACTTTTTCTGAATTTTATTTTGTATCATTTTTCTCAGTATGTGTGAAAAAGCTGTGTATTTTAAGGTTTTCTTCCCATAAAATATATTCATCACAATATTTTTACATAGGTTTCCTTATGTACTTTTTATTTCCATTAATTTTAAAGTATTTTGCAACTTGAATTATGATATTAAGGGGAGGGTTATTTAGGAGTGAATTTCCTGACCTTCAGAAAAGAAATTTTTCATAAATTTCTATTACTATTTACGATATTATGTGTTATGACAACAGGAATCATGCCTTATATAATTTCTAATGTTAGAGGTAGTAGAAACTTGCTTGAAAGAACATACAGGATTATCTGTGGTAAATATTTTCCAAGTGCGTTTCCTTGCTGCCACCTCGTGTGCACATTGGAAATAACAGCTCAGATCAGTTCACCTGGAAAAATACATAAGTTGTGTGTTGTGAATTATCTATCAATGTTGAAGGCAAGGCTAACTAAAGTAAACTATTATAACTTGTAAATATAAGGAATTACTAGTTATTGCTTGCTCCTTCTTTCAACGTTCATTGTAGTGAAAGCAAGAGATACACTTATTATCATTTCCATCCTATGAAGTTGGCTGGAACTTGCTCCATAGCACATACAATAACAGTCTCTGTTACATGTGCTTCTCTGCTGACATCTCGTGTCCATCTTGGGAATCACGCCTCAGTACAGGTCCAAAGGAATATTTTGTTAGAGGGCATTCTCTATAAATGTTGATTCCAATTTGCCGTTTCTGTCAAGTTTTTGTGTATTTTTAGTGGTTTGTTTTCTGAAAATCTCTCGGTTCATCTTGTTTTTCTTTTTTCCTTCCAGTCATGCTTTCATAAAGCCTTTGAAAGTGCCCATCATATACCAGGCAGGGTTCTAGGAACTCATGTCCGTGCACTCAATGACTTCCCATTCTACTCTTTTAAATTTTGTCTTTTAAATTTCTTTTATATAAATCTACTTTGTGTATTGTAAAATAGGTTGTACTTTGATTTGACAAGTATGTTGAATTTTAACAGCTTTTTTATTTTAAAAAATGTATTCTTATTGCAGAAGTCAAGAAAAATTATCTCAAAAAAAACAACAAATTTTTATACAGATATATCTACTGTTAATATTAAGACATTTTCTTTCCATATTCTTTGTGTACCTATTATATTTCTTTATGTATATATACTCAGCTATACTGGGTGTGTGTACATCTGTGCGCAGAGATGTGCATCGCACATGAGCATATCTCTCTGTGTTTACAGTGTCTGTCATTTGTCGATAACTGTGTACATATGCAAATGATTATTTATTAATTCATTCTGGAAACACTTATTGTATTTCAATTATGTGCTCGACACTTGTTGCTTATAGTGAATGAGATAGAATCACTTTCTGTCTTTATGAATACTAAACTCTCATGGGGTAGACAGAAAGAAAAAAATATACATAAATAAAATAATCATAAGTTTAACAAGCACTGAATTTGGTAGTGCAATATTTTTGGTGTCAGTTATGATTTATTGTGGTGAGGTTCAGAATATCAGTTTCTTAGAAGGCAGAGCTGAGACATAAGTCTCAGTTTTTTAGCAATGCATGTTCACAGATGTAAAACTGAGAAAATATAGAAGTCATAAAACAAAGACCCTGAGATGTGTTCTGTGAGCAAAAGTATCCAGCTTGTATGTGGTGACCAATGCTCAGATAAATTTTGATGTCCAAGGCTTAGGAGGTCTTTCAGTCTGGACTGCTGCCATGGCAAAAGAGAAAATTCATTTTAGAAAAGGGTTCACATTGTGCTGAAGAATTAAATATAGTGATTATGCACCTGAATTTAAAGAGCAAAGAAAAGTCTTCTGGTGTTGTCACCACAGCAGGCTAGATAATCATTTTATTTTTAATTACTTCTGATTTTTCTAGAAAAATTTTTTCCCAAAAGATAATGGCTTGCTCTCACCAGAGAACTCAGTAGTAAAAGCATCACACCCATATGCTAATGTCATAGGTTTGCTCCTGGGTCAAAGCACATACAGTAACAGATTGATGTTTCTGACTATCTGTCTGTATTTTCCCCATTTTTTTCCTGCATCTAACATGAATAAATAAATAAAAGAAAAAATGACGATGGCTTTTTTCTTGCAGCTTGTTGTTTTTGCAGCTTAAACTGCATAGAATAATGAATTATATTTTTCAAAATCTCAGCCCAAGAGGAAATAAATGGTAAGGTCTTAAAGTCCCATATTTCCCCATGTATAAGAAGCCTCCTTGCATAAGACGCACCTTAATTTGGGTGCACAAAATTTGAGAAAATGATAACCAATGCGAATAAATGGGAAATGCAAGCAAAAAATACTACAACCACTGTATAAGACGCACCCAGTTTTATAACCCCACATTTTTCAAAAAAGATGAGTCTTATACATAGGGAAATATGGTATACACCCTCCAAATGTCTCTGTGAACATTTCTTTTTTTCCTTTTTTTATTTACGGAGACAGGGAGACAGACATAGAGAGAGATAGATAGGGACAGACAGACAGAAATGGGCAGATTTTTAATAATGGGCCATGTCAGAGATCAATCATCAGTTTTTCATTGTGAGCCCTTACGTGTTCATTGACTCCTGTTTCATATGTGCCTTGACAAGGGGTCTGCAGCTGAACAAGTGACTGCTAGCTCAAGCCAGCGACCTTTGGCACAAGCTGCTGAGCTTTGCTCAAACCACATGAGCCCATGCTCAAGCTGGCACCCTTGGGATCTCAAGGCTGGGTCCTCCGCATTTCAGTCAAATGCTTTAACCACTGCGCAATCGCCTGCTCAGTCTGTGAACATTTTTCTTTTACATTTTCTGGATTTAATTTAGTATCCTGGTTCTTAATATAGGTAGAAAGGCTGTGTATATTAAGTTTTTCTTGCCATAAAATATATTCATCACTACATTTTTTCAATAGGTTTCCTTATATAGTTTTTATTTTCAATAATTTTGAGGTAATTTTCAACTTGAATTGTGATTTTTAGGGGGGGGTTATTTAGGAATAATTTCCTTACCGTCAAAAAAAAGATTTTTAGTTAATTTCTATTACTGTTTACTATATTATGTGTAATGACAACAAGAAACATGCTTTATATCATTTCTAAGGTTAGGGGTAGTAGAAACATGCTTGAAAGTACATACAGGATTATCTGTGGTAAATGTTTTCCACGTGCGCTTCCCTGCTGCCACCTCGTGTGCACCTTTGGAATAACAGCTCAGATCAATTCACCTGAGAAAATACATCTCTTGGGTGTTGTGCGTTATCTATCAATGTTGAATCTAAGGCTATCTAAAAGAAACTTTTATGACTTGTAAATATAAATAACTTCTAGTTACTGCTTGCTACTTCTTTTAATGTTAATTGTAGTGAAAGCAAGAGATACACTTGCTACCATTTCAATCCTCTGAAGTTGGCTGGAACGTGCTGCATAGCACATACAATAATGGTCTCTGTTACATGTGCTTCTCTGCTGACACCTTGTGTGTATCTTGGGAATCACGCCTCATTAATGGTGCAAAGGAATATTTTGGTAGACAGCATTGTCTATAAACTTTGATTCTAATTTGCAGTTTCTTTAAAGATTTTATGTATTCTTAGGGGTTTGTTTTCTGAAAATCTCTCGGTTCATCTTGATTTTCTCGTTTACTTCCAGCAATGATTTCATAAAGCCTTTGAAAATGCCCATCATATACTAGGCAATGTGCTAGAAACTCATGTACATTCACTCAATTACTTTGATTTCTACGCTTTTAACTTCTGTCTTTTTAACTTCTTTTTTTCTGTATTTTTCTGAAGCTGGAAACTAGAGAGAGAGTCAGACAGACTCCCACATGCGCCCTACTGAGATCCACTCAGCATGCCCACCAGGGGGCGATGTTCTGCCCACCAGGGGCCGATGCTTTGCAACCCCTGTTGTAGACCTGTTGTGACCAGAGCCACTCTTGCGCCTGGGGCAGTACTAAGCAGCCATGTCCTGTGCCCGGGTTATTTTTGCTTTAATGGAGCCTCTGCTGCAGGAGAGAAAGGGAGAGACAAAAAGGAAGGAGAGGGGGAGAAGTGGAGAAGCAGGTGGTCGCTTCACCTGTGTGCTGTGGCCCGGAATCAAACCCAGGACTTTTGCAGGCAAGGCCGACACTCTAGCACTGTGCCTACCAGCCAGGGCTTAAATTCTTTTATATACATCTACTTCGTGTATTGTAAAATAGGATGTGCTTTGATTTGAAAAGTATGTTAAATTATAACATCTTTTTTATTATAAAAATGTATTCTTATTGCAGAATTGCAAGAAAGATGATCTCTATAACAACAACAACAAATTTTTACACAGATATATCACCTATTAATATTATGACATTTTCTTTTCCTATTCTTTGTGTACTTCCTATATTACTCTATGTATATATACTCAGGTACATTGGGTTTGTGTACCTCTGTGTGCATAGACATACATTACACATGAGCATATCTCTCTGTGTCCACAGTGTCTGTCATTTGTGGATATCTGTGTATGTATGCAAATGATTATTTATTCATTCATTCATTCAAGAAACACTTTTTCTATTTCTATTTTGTGCCAGGTACTGTCCTCAACGCTGGCAATCTATAGTGAATGAGACAGACTAACTTTCTGTCTTTATGAACATACACTGTCATGGGGTATACAGAAAGAAAAGAAATATAAATAAATAAAAATATCTTAAAATTAAGAAGCACTGAATTTGGTAGTGCAATATTTTTGCTGTCAGTTATGATTTATTGTGGTGAGGTTCAGTATATCATTTCCTCAGAAAGCAGAGCTGAGACATAAGTCTCAGTTTTTCAGCCATGCATGTTCTCAGTTATAAAACTGAGAAAATATAGAAGTTATGAAACAAAGACCCTGGGAGGTGTTCTGTGAGAAATAGATCCTAAATTTTATGTGGTGGACAAAGCTCAAATAAATTCTTATGTCCAAAGCATAGGAGGTCTCTCAGTCTGGACTACTGCCAAGGCACAAGAGAAATTGCATGTTAGGAAAGGGGTCACTTTGTGCTAAGCAAAAAGAAATAGTGATTATGCCCCTGAAATCCAAGAGTAAAGAAAATTCTTCAGGTGCTGTCACCACAGCAGATTAGATTATTGTTTTATTTTTTAATTACCTCTGGTTTTCTCTAGTAAATTTTTTCCCAAAATACAATGGCTTGCTCTCACCAGAGAGCTCAGTATTTAAAGTATCACACCCATATGTTAATGTCATAGGTTTGCTCCTGGGTCAAGGCATATACAGAAACAGATTGATGTTTCTGACTCTCTGTCTGTCTTTTTCCCCCTTTTTGTTCCCTCTAAAATAAATAAATAAATAAAATAAAAAATGACAATGGCTTTTTTGCTGTTGTTTTGCAGCTTAAATTGCATAGAATAATGAATTATGTTTTTCAAAATCTTACCCCAAGAGGAAATAAATGGTAATGTTGTAAAGTACCATATTTCCCCATGTATAAAAATCCTCCTTGTATAAGACGCACCTTAATTTGGGGGCACAAATTGTGAGAAAATGATAACAAATTCCAATAAATGGGAAAAGAAGGTAAAAAATACTACAACCACTGTATAAGACGCACCCAGTTTTCTAACTCCACATTTTTCAAAAGATATGAGACTTATACATGAGGAAATATGGTATACACTCTCCAAATGTCTCTGTGAATATTTCCTTTTTTCTTTTTCTTTCTTTTTTTTTACAAAAACAGGGAGAGAGTCAGAGAGAAGGGTAGATAGAGATAGACAGAAAGAAATGAAAAAAAATTTTATTATTTGCCAGGACTCAGATCAATCATCAGTTTTTCTTTGTG
>NW_027095570.1:7320-42690 GCF_036850765.1 Saccopteryx bilineata | reverse complement strand
GCAGAGAGGCCTCTTCCGACGCTTGGGTTGCCTTGGGTATTCGTGTCGCCTTAAAGAGACTCAGAAGGCCAGAGCTGAAAATTACCATTTTCTCTACAAAATAAACGCAATCTATACAGATCTTCTGGAAATAATTAAAAGGTTCAAATTTTTAATGTGAAAGCAAATTAGACTCAAAAGTGGTAAGTTTTTTCTACTTTTAAGAAAATGATGCTTTGGTATGATATGTAATAATTCAAGTTCTAAACCAATGTATCATTGAAAAGACAATTGCTTTCATTCATGCATCACAAAGTTACAAAAGATATGAGGATATGCTGAAGTTACAGAAATGGCCTAAAATCATTATTTTACTGGTTAATTTTGCCCCAAACTATTACCATCTGAGTTTAATATGTTAATGAACAATTTAAGCATCCACATTATGCTTAACACCAAGCATCTGTTAGCAGTGGGAACCAAAACATTTTAAACATAAAAATATACAAGATATTTAGACACTATTTCGTTAGCAGTCAGAAACAGTGACTACTAGAGCCAAACAATTATTTTTAAAGTACTGGGCCAGATCCTCTCAAGGACATGCGAAAATAATACTGAGGATCTTACTATTGTTATTTTATAAGAGTTACACAGAAGCCAAAATTCAGAAATTTATGACTCATTGCTATCTTTGGATAGCTTATACAATAGTATACAACTAAGGATGGCTTTGTTTAGAAGACTAGAAAAGTATTCATGGAATAAACACTATATTCTGCCACAAATAAACAAAATGCAACTGTGCCCGTGGACTTGATAGAGAAAATGGCAATTTGGAGGAAGGAATGCTTCTAAAAGCTTTTTCTTGGCAGCAGCCCAGATTTTAGTCACAGTACTGAAAAGACCAAGCCATGTGGTTGTTCACTTTAATTCCGACGAGACTTCCACTTAGGCAAGTTACACGTTCCCAAACCATTTTTCTTCTGTCCACCATGCTGGTTCCGATACTCCATGGTCCACTGTAATCTTTTGGTCTTCCTTCTTTATAGTATGGTGGCCTGATGTTGCTATCCATTGAGCAGGTAGACCACCAATTCATATGTGGCCATCATAATGGCTGTGTTGGGAATCTGTCTCACCAGATGAGTTGTTAGACCACGGTAAAGAGACCCATAACCTTCTTCTTGAACAACCAAAGATAGTGTCTGAAAAAAAGATCTATATTTTGTTCCCTCTTCACGTAGTCTTGTTCTTACAACTTCTGTTTAAGAAAAAAAAATAGTTGTTTTATTTAAACATTAGTGATATCTTTATATCCTCCTGACACTAAGCACATCTCATTTACCTGTAATTGTAAGCTTAGAATAAGCAGTAATTTTTAATGTGTATATGAAACCAGTCACATTATAAATACTACCAAACTTCTATGATAGCTGGCTAAAATCATGTATACTATTATAAAACTTTATAGGTTCTTGAATGGTAAAAGACAGAATGAAATAAAAGGATCAAGTGTACATTAGATATAAATAAAAGGAATAGATGTGATTTAAAAAAAAGGTGAGGAAACAGAAAAGGGAGTGCTGGTAGTAACAAAGATGAAACAAGCAGGAAAGATTTTAGCACTAGCCATTTGGCTGTTGATAAGAGCATTGGGCCGGCGTGCCAACATCCCAGGTTCAATCCCCAGTCAGGGCACATATGAGAAGTGACCATCTGCTTCTCTTCCCCTCTCGCTCTCCCTTCTCACCCTCTTCCCCTCTCACAGCCAGTGGCTTGGTTGGTCTGAGCATTGGCCCCAGGCACTGAGGATAGCTCTGTTGACTTGAGCATTGGCCCAAGACAGAGGTTGCTGGGTGGATCCTAGTCCTGGCACATACAGGAGTCTGTTTATCTCTCCATCTCTCACTTTAAAAAATATTTAAAAAGTGAACAGCTTAATGGGAAAGTAGCATTACTAATCTTTTCACAATGGTCTGCATATACCAACATACATTTCATGCAGATGCTGCTGCAAATGTTTTTGTTTGTTTGTTTTGTATTTTTCTGAAGCTGGAAACAGGAAGGCAGTCAGACAGACTCCCGCATGCACCCGACCAGGATCCACCCGGTATGCCCACCAGGGGGCAATGCTCTGCCCATCTGGGGTGTCGCTCTGTTGCAACCAGAGCCATTCTAGCACCTGAGGCAGAGGCCATAGAGCCATCTTCAGCGCCCGGGCCAACTTTGCTCTAATGGAGCCTTGGCTGTGGGAGGGGAAGAGAGAGACAGAGAAGGAGAGGGGGAGAGGTGGAGAAGCAGATGGGCGCTTCTCCTGTGTGCCCTGGCTGGGAATTGAACCCGGGACTCCTGCACGCCAGGCCGACGCTCTACCACTGAGCCAACCAGCCAGGGCTGCAAATGTTTAATATAAGCTGCCAGCTAAAAGGCCCCACCTGGGAAGCAACTAAACAAAAATCATAAAATTTTAGAGCTGAAAGGGGTCTTAAAGATTATAATTACTGTAATTTTTCTTTATTTTAAAAAGTAGGAAAATTAGGGCTAGTGAGAATTTTTCAACAATTAAGGGTAGAGACTGGATAAAAAATTCAGAGCTTTCTACAGAAGAGTCTGTTCTTTTCACATTCATTATTTGTCAAACTTAAACATACTACTCTTTTTGGGCCTGAAGAAAATGGCCTAAAGCCATTTCCACTATAAGTGTTAACATTTGAAATCTTATGTCTACCTTAAAAAATCATGCCATTTATACACTCCACTCCAAAATACTGTTTATAATAAACGATGCCTCTTCTCATAATGATATCATCTCACTTGTAGGGACAGGACAGCTAAAACTCCAAAACTCTCCCACCTAGCAGGCCACTGAGCTAGTCCTCCCACAGGCCTGCAACCAGACCCTGCTGCTGACATTGTCCTTTTAGGACTTCTCTAAAGAAGTCAGGCCTTCCCTCAGGTAACTGGGGAGAACTCGAACCAACTTGGATAAAGCATCTAACCGATGAGCCACCAGCTAGGGACTTGCAGACCAATGCTTAAGTGATTTCTTTAGCCAACATGAAATAATGTGAAATAGCTTGGTCTTTGGGAGTACAGACTTCAATTCAAATTTGAGCTCCATCCCTGAGTCTACTACATGACCTTGAGCAAGTTATTTAATGTCAACATTTCTTGTTTTCCTTTTAAAAATGAACAGTCCTGGTTCTGTTCCAGCTTACCCAGACTTCACAGGATTTTTGTGTAGATTAACAATAATGTATATAATCTATCTATAGTACCTAGAAAGTACATATAGCACCTACATCCATACTTAAAAAAAGAAAGAAAAAATACAAACTTGCCCAACCTGGCTGGAACAGGACTTATTCTGGGTTAAAATTTACCCAGAGTTCATGCCTAATCACCACCATGCTACTATATCACTGCCATGCTAGTATATATAGCATATAATGATTTATTAATATTGCTTCATGCTATTTATACAGACTTAATCCCATTATGATGAACTCCAAGTACTATATTTTATTATAGTGAAACCCATAAAATTATAAATCTCTAATAAGTGGGCTATTGGCTAGGGTGGGACACTATTTCTGAATAGAATATTGCCTGTAAAAACACAACTTCTCTGGACTGTGCATGTGTACACACACACTGGAATATTATTCAGCCATGAAAAAGAAATGAAATCTTGCCATTTGCAACAACATGGATAGACCTAGGGTACTATGCTAAGAGAAGTTAAGTCAGAAAAGTTATCTATCATTTTACTTATGTGTGGAATTTAAAAAACTAAACAAATGAACAAACAGAACAGACAGACTCATAGATACAGAAAAACTGATAGCTGCCAGAGATTTGGGCAATTGGGGTATGGGCAAAAAGGTGACGGGGATTAAGAGATACAAACTTACAGAAAAGTCACAGGGATGTAAAGTACATCAGAGGGATAAAGTCAATAATAACACAGTAACATTATACAGTGACAGATAGATAGTGGATTTTTTTGTAAAGTGTATAAATGTGAAATCTCACTATATTACACACCTGAAACTAATATGCTATTGTATGTCAACTATACTTTAGTTAAAAAGAGCTTTACATTCCAGAATAAAAATCAGACATGAAAAAAACAATCAAAAAAGCACCCCTCCCAAAAAACCCTCCACCTCTCTCACCATGTGGGTATGCTATACTTGTGGCACACGTCTTTGAGGTGGCTGCAGCTAACATCATTCCCACAAAATCCGAGGCTTCTTTTACAGACTCGTCATCATTTTCCATCGTAGAAGCGATCTTATATTCCAGTAGTTTTTGCTTGATACTTTCATAAATAACAAAATGGATAACAGTCTCTGATATGCCAGCATAGGAAGCAGACATGCCCCTATAAAACCCTCTGAGTCCATCTGCCTGATACACTTTACGAACACACTCAAAAGCGCTCATTCGCTTTTCCCCTCGGTTCCTGAAAAGCAAAATGAGAAAAATATTTTTAATGTAAATAAATTAGTACAAGTTTTAAAATAAAGCAAGTAAAATATAGTAGGACTATGCCACTCTAATATGATTCCCTTTTAACTCATGAAGAAGTGAAATCAGAATTTTAAAACATTCATTTTAGATTTTATATTCTTTTGTCCCAAATTTGTCATTTTAGATGGATAACATGTAAGTAGTTTATTTTACTGAATGTGAAATACACTGCAATGAATCTTCATTTCCACGTCCTCACTGAAGTTTGTATTACAGGGATAAGCAGCAAAATCCTTTAATTCAAATATACTGTGACTGCAGCTTAAGGTAAAAATAAAACAAACAAAAAATACTCATTATATTAAATCCAGTTCTAAGTTGAGAAGATTTCTTTAGCATTTAGTAACATAAAAAGAAAGACTGAGACACCAATAATGACAGCACAGCACAGAAGCAGAGAGCACAATTAATCTGATTTCTGTGCACTCGAGGGATTCTTTCAACTCCACCCAGTTCTTCTCAAAAAGTAACTAGATGAATTTAAGACAAACTTCCTATCTTTCATTTCAGTATAGTACTGAGTAGTGAATGAAGACCTCTACAGTTATCCAGTGTTTACTGAATACTGGGCCCAAGAAAATGGTCTTAGTGCACTACTTAAGGGTGCATAGCATCTATTCTTGTAAGTATATAATTTTGAGTTTGTAAAAATATTTGTAACCTTACACTATGATTCCCCCAATAGAACCCCATCTATAAGAAATGGGTTCAAGTGCTACCCACAGGAAAAATAGAATTATCTACTTATAGATTATACACAACCTGTTTCTGACATAAAAATCTACAACTGTGACCTACCTGATAACCCACAGATTCCTCCAATTTTATGAACTACGTAATTTTATGATTGTTTTAAACTAGTGTCACTGAAAAAAATACTTCCCTAGTTGAATAATCCATGCAACCAACTGAAATGAGTTTCTGCCATCACTCTTTCCTTATGAAGTTAAAAGAGCTACAAGTCCCAAAGGGTAACATGCAAACAAACATGAGCCCTGTTCTTGACTTCAGTGTTCTAAATTAGCATCTTTAAATCAATGTTTCACAATTACCTAAACCCCACCCTATTTCCCGTTCCAAGCCTAAGAAGTTGTGCTAACTCATGTTACAATTATAAGTAAAAGATTAAAGAATTTTAAGCCATGCTTTTCCTAGATCTCCTACAAATCCACCCTATAACAGACTGATGAATACCACTAATAGTCTATAATAGTATAATATAGACTGGCAACTCACACTTGCTTAACCTTTGGTTTCTCTTATCCACCATTATTACCTTTCAGATCTTTGGCTTTAAGAAATAAACTTTGAGTTCGCTACGAAACTTAGGATTTCATTAAAAATTATTCCAGATGAAAGAATTAGAATTTCTTTTCAAGTCTCCAAACAATATACAACAAATATTTAATCAGTTGTAATTGTTAATTATTTCTTAGTTTTATTTAGTCTATAAGATATACCCTACTTCCCAAACCCTAAAATATAAAAACAGTGGAAATTTGTTATGCATAGTCTATTCCAGACTGAAAGGCTAAATCAATTTCAAAACTATTAACATTATTATTAGACACCAGAGAGGATCATCTCTTTACTTAACAGTATTAGCTCTCCCCAACCTCTCTTCTAAAGGCCAACAGGAGTTGAGATGGCAAGACTCTCAGCTACACTACTTCTGGCTTTTTCTCAGATCCCAGAACATGCCAGAGGTCCTAAACTTAGAACCTACATGGTTTGCACTGACTGCTGCCTCTGCTTAAAATGGGCTCAAAGCTGCCGCCGCGAGCGGCCGCCGCGAGCCGCCGCGGGCGCGCCCGGTCCGGTTGAGCACCGCTGACGTTCCCAGCGGCCCGCACACTGCGAGTGGGGGTCGCCGGCCACCGGTGCCCGGAGCGCCCCATTCGCGCGCGTGCCTTGGGCATTCCACGCGCCCAGGGCGCCCTGCTGGCCCGCACACCCAGGGGGCTCCATTATCCTGCGCCTGGTGCGGTCCAGCGGGCGGGAGAGGCTTGGGAGATTCTCTCCGTGGGCGGGGCACCTCACCCAGCCATTCAAGCTAACAATCAAGCGTTGGGGTAGGGGCGCGCGCAGGCAGCCTAAAATACCTTCGGAAGCACAGCTCCGTCCCAATCACTGAAATTAGCTTAACCCATGAAATCTGCGCACCCTCAGTTCTATTTGATAAGATCTCTCTCAGTTCAGCGATCCAAGACAAGAGGCGTGATATTTTTTAGTGCCTCTCGCTAAAGGGGCGGGGGCAACTTCTGATTGATAGAGCCTCCATATTCAGGGATAAACGCTAACAAGAAGGACTTGGCAGATAATAAGGTCTACACTACACTAGTCGTAAGCAGAGACTAGTGCCTCTTCTTCCCTGCAAAAACAGGCTACAAAGTGTGGAAAGCCTGGGTTGAGAGGTCCAACTAAATGATAGGCGCTGAACAGTCACCTTGACAACAATTGACTCCCTCCCCCGCCTGATTACACTGGAGGCCCTGACTCTCAGAGCCTTTCCCAAAGCCTTGCACTGAGTGGGGATAGAGTGGGGATTTCCCAGCTCTTTGAGCCTCTTACTCCCCAGGCAGAAGCAGTTGCAGCCTTATAGCTGGATCACCAGGCTGCTAATTCAGAAAGGGGGGACTAGGAGAGAGAATCCAGGAAAGCAAACTCTCTCATCGTTGGACCCTGCAAACGCCAACAAGCCTTTACTTCCAGCAAGACTAAAGCCAATTATATGACATTGCCATAGAATCCCATCAACTGCAAATCCCTACCTAAGAGTGACACAGGGGCAGAGCCTGGGGTACAGAGTCACCGACCAGGAAGAGGGAGAGAAAAGAAAAAGGAAGAAGTTAACCTCTCAAAATCAAGAAAAACCCACAGACTTTACAACTTGATCCACTAATTTTTTGTTGTTGTTGTTGTTGTTTGTTTCTTCTATCTTTTTGCCTTTATTTCCTCCACCTCGGTCCTTCTATTCTCTGCCCATCTCATGCTTCCCTTTTCTTGAACTACACTACCCATGAGTGTTGCATTTTATTTTTCTTCTTCATCCTCACCCTCCTTTAAGGTTATACTCCAAAACACTTAACTCTCACTCTCTCCTCTTTTGTTTTTTTTTTTTGTCTTGCTTTATTTTGTTTTTTTCTCTTCCTATTTTATTTCTTCCTTCGTTGTTCTCTTTTTCTTATTTTTTCCTTTCTATTCGTTTTTTCTTTTCTCATTTTACTTTCATCCCATATAATCCTCAATCACGAACAAATAAGTTAATTTGGGACTCAAGGCTTTTTTTTGGCTTTATTTCTCTTTTTTGCTTTTGTTTTTATTTTTTTTCTTTTTTCTTGTTTGTTTATTTTTGTGGCATTTTGGGTCCTCCCAACCCAAGGTCTCCATTGTATTTAGTCTTCGCTCCACTTAATACAACAGATTTTTACTTATTATTTTTATTTTTTCTTCTTTATTATTCTTTTATGGTCCTTTTTTCTGGTTCCCTCTTATCCCTCTCATTATATCTCTTAGTTGACTATCACTTACAAGCAAATCATCTTATGCTTGTCTAAGATTTTCTTCCCTTTTTTTTTTTTTTTTTTTTTTGCATTTAGTAGGCCCCTACTTCCTTTTTTTTGCCCCTTGAACTCTTCACCCCAAATCAGGCCCTCCATTATAGGCACGATATTTCCCTGAGGAGGGGAGAGGAGGGAAAGAGAAGAGAGAAAAAAAGGGGGAAATAATAAATTATTACTGGTTTTTTTTGTGTGGGGTGTTTTACCTTTTTTTTTTTTTTTTTTTTACTTTTTACTCTTTATTAATTCTAATTAGTGCTATCAATAAGACCACCCTCAGATGCCGATAAGAAAGAGGAAATCGAATATTATGGATACAAAAGAAAGAGAGGTAACACAAATAGATGTGGAAAAATCTATGGAGAAAAGACTTAACATATTGGAAGCCTTGGAGCTAAATGACAGAGAATTTAAAATAGAAATCTTAAAAATACTCAGAGAGATACAAGAAAACACAGAAAGGCAATATAGGGAGATCAGAAAACAACTCAATGAACACAAAGAATATATTACCAAGGAAATTGAAACTATAAAAACAAATCAAACAGAAATGAAAAACTCAATTCACGAGCTGAAAAACGAGGTAACAAGCTTAGCTAACAGAACAGCCCAGATTGAAGATAGGATTAGTGAAATAGAAGACAAACAACTTGAGGCACAACAGAGAGAAGAAGAAAGAGACTCAAAAATAATAAAAAACGAGAAAGCCCTACAGGAATTGTCTGACTCCATCAGAAAGAATAACATAAGAATAATAGGTATATCAGAGGGAGAAGAGAAAGAAAATGGAATGGAGAATATACTCAAACAAATAATAGACGAGAACTTCCCAAGCCTGTGGAAGGAACTAAAGCCTCAAATTCAAGAAGCAAACAGAACACCAAGTTTTCTTAACCCCAACAAACCCACTCCAAGGCACATCATAATAAAGATGACACAAACCAATGACAAAGAAAAAATTCTCAAGGCAGCCAGGGAAAAGAAGAGTACAACATATAAAGGAAGGCCTATTAGATTATCATCAGATTTCTCAGCAGAAACTCTACAAGCTAGAAGAGAGTGGACCCCAATATTTAAAGCCCTGAAAGAGAGGAACTTTCAGCCAAGAATACTATACCCATCAAAGCTATCCTTCAAGTATGAAGGAGATATAAAAACATTCACAAATACAGAAAAGATGAGAGAATTTATCAACAGAAAGCCCCCACTCCAGAAAATACTAAAGGGGGTTTTCCAACCAGATTCAAAGAACAAAAGAAAACAACACCACAAGTAACAGCTCGACCAAGAACACAATAAAACCAAACTTAAACTGTGACAACAAAGGAAAAAAAGGGGGAGAGGATGGAGATTAACAGTAGCAAAGGATGATGAAGTGCAGAAATACTTATAAGATAGGGTACTACAATGAATATGGTAGGTACCCTTTTCATTACTTAATGGTAACCACCCTTAAAAAAACCACCACAAAAACACTTGACTTAAAAAAGGTAGCAACAGAGGAAAGAAGTATGGAACACAAACAAACAAAAACAAATGATAGAAAAACAAAAGAGAAGAATCAAACTAGATACAAAACTAACAGAAAGCAATTTATAAAATGGCAGTAGGGAACCCACAAGTGTCAATAATTACACTAAATGTAAATGGATTAAACTTACCAATAAAAAGACACAGAGTAGCAGAATGGATTAAAAAAGAAAATCCAACTATATGCTGCCTACAAGAAACACATCTAAGCAACAAGGATAAAAACAAATTCAAAGTGAAAGGCTGGAAAACAATACTCCAAGCAAACAACACCCAAAAAAAAGCAGGCGTAGCAATACTCATATCTAATAATGCTGACTACAAGACAGAAAAAGTACTCAGAGACAAAAATGGTCATTTCATAATGATTAAGGGGAAGTTGAATCAAGAAGACATAACAATCCTTAATATATATGCACCAAACCAAGGAGCACCAAAATATATAAGACAGCTACTTATTGACCTTAAAACAAAAACTAACAAAAATACAATCATACTTGGAGACCTCAATACACCGCTGACGGCTCTAGATCGGTCATCCAAACAGAGAATCAATAAAGATATAGTGGCCTTAAACGAAATACTAGAACACCTGGATATGATAGACATCTACAGGACACTTCATCCCAAAGCGACAGAGTATACATTTTTCTCTAGTGTACATGGAACATTCTCAAGAATTGACCATATGTTGGGCCACAAAGACAATATCAGCAAATTTAGAAAAATTGAAATTGTACCAAGCATATTTTCTGATCATAAAGCCTTGAAACTAGAATTCAACTGCAAAAAAGAGGGGGAAAAACCCACAAAAATGTGGAAACTAAACAACATACTTCTAAAAAATGAATGGGTCAAAGAAGAAATAAGCGCAGAAATCAAAAGATATATACAGACAAATGAAAATGAAAATACGACATATCAGAATCTCTGGGATGCAGCAAAAGCAGTAATAAGAGGAAAGTTCATATCACTTCAGGCCTATATGAACAAACAAGAGAGAGCCGAAGTAAACCACTTAACTTCACACCTTAAGGAACTAGAAAAAGAAGAACAAAGACAACCCAAAACCAGCCGAAGAAAGGAAATAATAAAAATCAGAGCAGAAATAAATGAAATAGAGAACAGAAAAACTATAGAAAAAAATCAATAAAACAAGGAGCTGGTTCTTTGAAAAGATCAACAAAATTGACAAACCCTTGGCAAGACTCACCAAGGAAAAAAGACACAGGACTCAAATAAATAAAATCCAAAATGAAAGAGGAGAGATCACCACAGACATCATAGATATACAAAGAATTATTGTAGAATACTATGAAAAATTATATGCCACCAAATACAACAATCTAGAAGAAATGGATAAATTCCTAGAACAATACAACCTTCCTAGACTGAGTCATGAAGAAGCAGAAAGCCTAAACAGACCAATCAGCAGGGAGGAAATAGAAAAAACTATTAAAAATCTCCCCAAAAATAAAAGTCCAGGCCCAGACGGTTATACTAGTGAATTCTATCAAACATTCAAAGAAGACTTGGTTCCTATTCTACTCAAAGTCTTCCAAAAAATTGAAGAAGAAGCAATACTTCCAAACACATTTTATGAGGCCAACATAACCCTCATACCAAAACCTGGCAAGGATGGCACAAAGAAAGAAAACTACAGACCAATATCTCTAATGAATACAGATGCTAAAATACTAAACAAAATACTGGCAAACCAAATACAACAACATATTAAAAAAATAATACATCATGATCAAGTGGGATTCATCCCAGAATCTCAAGGATGGTTCAACATACGTAAAACGGTTAACGTAATACACCATATCAACAAAACAAAGAACAAAAACCACATGATCTTATCAATAGATGCAGAAAAGGCTTTTGATAAAATACAACACAATTTTATGTTTAAGACTCTCAACAAAATGGGTATAGAAGGAAAATATCTCAACATGATAAAGGCCATATATGATAAACCATCAGCCAACATCCTATTAAACGGCATAAAACTGAGGACTTTCTACCTTAAATCAGGAACAAGACAGGGTTGTCCACTCTCTCCACTCTTATTCAACGTGGTGCTAGAAGTTCTGGCCAGAGCAATCAGACAAGACAAAGAAATAAAAGGCATCCATATCGGAAAAGAAGTAAAGCTATCACTTTTTGCTGATGATATGATCCTATACATCGAAAACCCGAAGGACTCCACAAAAAGATTATTAGAAACAATAAACCAATACAGTAAGGTCGCAGGATACAAAATTAACATACAAAAGTCCATAGCCTTTCTATATGCCAACAATGAAATATTAGAAAACGAACTCAAAAAAATAATCCCCTTCACGATTGCAACAAAAAAAATAAAATACCTAGGAATAAACATAACAAAGAACGTAAAGGACCTATATAATGAAAATTACAAAGCATTGTTAAGGGAAATCGAAAAAGATACAATGAGATGGAAAAATATTCCTTGTTCTTGGATAGGAAGAATAAATATAATCAAAATGGCCATATTACCCAAAGCAATATACAAATTTAATGCAATTCCCATCAAAATCCCTATGAGATTTTTTAAAGAAATGGAACAAAAAATCATCAGATTTATATGGAACTATAAAAAACCCCGAATAGCCAAAACAATCCTAAGGAAAAAGAATGAAGCTGGGGGCATTACAATACCTGACTTTAAACTATATTATAGGGCCACGATAATCAAAACAGCATGGTATTGGCAGAAAAATAGACACTCAGACCAATGGAACAGAATAGAAAGCCCAGAAATAAAACCACATATATATGGTCAAATAATCTTTGATAAAGGGGCCAACAACACACAATGGAGAAAAGAAAGCCTCTTCAACAAATGGTGTTGGGAAAACTGGAAAGCCACATGCAAAAGAATGAAACTCGACTACAGCCTGTCCCCGTGTACTAAAATTAATTCAAAATGGATCAAAGACCTAAATATAAGACCTGAAACAATAAAGTACATAGAAGAAGACATAGGTACTAAAATCATGGACCTGGGTTTTAAAGAACATTTTATGAACTTGACTCCAATGGCAAGAGAAGTGAAGGCAAAGATAAATGAATGGGACTACATCAGAATTAAAAGTTTTTGCTCAGCAAGAGAAACTGATATCAAAATAAACAGACAGCCAACTATATGGGAACTGATATTTTCAAACGACAGCTCAGATAAGGGCCTAATATCCAAAATTTACAAAGAACTCATAAAACTCAACAACAAACAAACAAACAATCCAATAAAAAAATGGGAAGAGGACATGAACAGACACTTCTCCCAGGAAGAGATACAAATGGCCAACAGATATATGAAAAGATGCTCAGCTTCATTAGTTATTAGAGAAATGCAAATCAAAACTACGAGATACCACCTCACTCCTGTTAGATTAGCTATTATCAACAAGAAGGGTAATAGCAAATGTTGGAGAGGCTGTGGAGAAAAAGGAACCCTCATTCACTGTTGGTGGGACTGTAAAGTAGTACAACCATTATGGAGGAAAGTATGGTGGTTCCTCAAAAAACTGCAAATAGAACTACCTTATGACCCAGCAATCCCTCTACTGGGTATATACCCCAAAACCTCAGAAACATTGATACGTGAAGACACATGTAGCCCCATGTTCATTGCAGCACTGTTCACAGTGGCCAAGACATGGAAACAACCAAAAAGCCCTTCAATAGAAGACTGGATAAAGAAGATGTGGCACATATACACTATGGAATACTACTCAGCCATAAGAAATGATGACATCAGATCATTTACAGCAAAATGGTGGGATCTTGATAACATTATAAGGAGTGAAATAAGTAAATCAGAAAAAAACAAGAACTACATGATTCCATACATTCGTGGAACATAAAAATGAGACTAAGAGACATGGACAAGAGTGTGGTGGTTACCAAGGGTGGGGGGGGAAGGAGGACATGGGAGGGAGGGAGGGAGAGAGTTAGGGGGAGGGGGAGGGGCACAGAGAACTAGATAGAGGGTGACGGAGGACAATCTGACTTTGGGCGAGGGGTTTGCAACATAATTTGATGACAAAATAACCTAGACATGTTTTCTTTGAATATATGTACCCTGATTTATTAATGTCATCCCATTACCATTAATAAAAATTTATTAAAAAAAAAAAAGGGCTCAAAAAAACATTCCTTAATCATTCCATTTAAAGTTGTGACCACTGTTCTCAGGAATATCTCTAAAACCTATCAGTGCCTGCTCAATGTAGATTTATCAAATGAATGATCTTGCTACCATAAAGTTGTCAATGGTAAGAGATGAAATCTGTGAATAAAGGAGGGTAAAATCCCATGCCAGGACTTTCTGTATATAAGGTTACTGAATTTGAGCAATGATCCTAATAGATAAGAGTCTAGACCAGTGGTCGGCAAACTCATTAGTCAACAGAGCCAAATATCAACAGTACAACAACTGAAATTTCTTTTGAGAGCCAAATTTTTTAAACTTAAACAATATAGGTAGGTTCATTTCTTATCAAGGTAGTGCCCGCACGTGGTATTTTGTGGAAGAGCCACACTCAAGCTGCCAAAGAGTCACAGTTTGCCAGCCAGGGGTATAGACCAGTGGTCCCCAACCTTTTTTGGGGCACGGACCGGTTTAATGTCAGAAAATATTTTCACAGACTGGCCTTTAGGGTAGGACGAATAAATGTATCACATGACCGAGACAAGCGTCAAGAGTGAGTCTTAGACGGATGTAACAGAGGGAATCTGGTCATTTAAAAAAAATAAAACATCATTCAGACTTAAATATAAATAAAACGGAAATAATCTAAGTTATTTATTCTTTCTCTACGACTGGTACCAGTCCGTGGCCTGGGGGTTGGGGATCACTGGTCTCATGTGGGTTATTTAGCTGTTGAGTGGCCAATTATAATCACCTATGTAGTAAAAATATCACTACTGCACTTGGGTTAGGTTAATATTTCCCTTTCCTTTCTTTTCCATTCATTCATTCAAATTAAGTGAGAGGACGGGAGGCAGAGAGAAACAGATTCCCACATGCGCCCTAACCAAGATCTACCCGGCAAGCTCCCTACGAGCGATGCTCTGCCCATCTGGGCTTTTGCTTTGTTGTTTGGCAAACGAGCTTTTTTTAGCACCTGAGGTGAGGCCACTGAGCCATCCTCAGTGCCCAAGGCCAACTCGCTCAAACCAGGCCAACTCACTCAAATTGTCAAGCCATGGCTACAGGAGAGGGAGAGAGGAAGATACGGAGAGAGGGAGAAGGGGAGAGAGAGAGAGAGAGAGAGAGAGAGAGAGAGAGAGAGAGAGAGAGGAAGAAAAGGGAGGGGTAGAGAAGCAGATGGTCGCTTCTCTTATGTGCCCTGGCCAGGAATCGAACCAGGGACATCAACATCCTAGGCAGATGCTCTCTTCTACCACTGAGCCAACTGGCCAGGGCTTTTTCCTTTTATTTAAAAACACAACAGATAATACATTCTCTTCCCTGAGAACTCTCAGACTGCCAAATACTGTATCACTTTCGCTTCTGATGGTAGACCCAAGGTTCTAAAACAGAACAATTCAGCAGCAAAAGAGAAGACACTGAAATCTCACAAATTTATAGAAAAAAATTAGTTGAAGCCCTGGCCAGCCAGTTGGCTCAGCAGTAGAGCATTGGCCCAGCATGTGGATGTCCTGGGTTCAATTCTGGTCAGGGCACACAGGAGAAGCAATCATCTGCTTCTGCATCCCTCCCCCTCTTCCTTCTCTCTCTTCTCCTCCCATAGTCATGGCTTGACTGGTTCGACTGAGTTGGCTTTGGGCACTGAGGATGGCTCTGTGGCCTCCTTAGAGCAACAGCCCCAAATGGGCAAAGCATCGCCCCCTACTGGGCTTGCCGGGTGGATCCTGGCTGAGGGGACATGTGGGAGTCTGTCTCTCTACTTCTAAAATTAAAAAAAGGAAAAAAAATTAGTTGAAACCAAGTTTAATAATTTTGTTTTAATGAAATAACATACCTTGCATCAAGCTGTAACCGAGTCTTTACAAGCCAAATGGGGTTGGTTGCTGTGATTGCGGTAAAACCTAAACAAACATGTTTAAAATGAACTCTGGTAAAAATGAATACAGTATTAACTTTAAGGTTTTTTAAATTATGTAAGTCTATATTATATAGATATTTAAAATATTAACTGATATATGCTTTAACCTTTTATTTTATAAATCCATACAAACATAATTTGTTTTATTTCCAATCTACATTTTCAAATTCTGACTATAACAGCTAAAAGATAATCTTTTAAGAGTGAAATCTGACTACATATAAAGTCTTCTCCCAACATATTCAGGATATCCTCTGGGATGCCCTCTACTCACTAACTAAATTCAGAAACCCATTTCTATAGATCATCCTACACAAATTTTGTGTATTCTATAGCTTCTTAGCATGCAAACTCTACAACCACTACTTGAGGTCCAACTAACATCACAAACCACTATGTTCAAAATGGATTCTATATGTCAGCATTTACCAATACTTGATCTTAAGCTGACTGTATAACAGAAAAGATTGTTGTTTGGCCTTATAAATACTTTATATAAACATACACTTAATACTATTATAAAATAATGGTATCAAAGAGGTAATGTTTCTGTTAGGATTAATAGGACAAATTTATTGTTTATCCACTTAAATACATAAAAAACTCGAAAGTTCAAAGTTATAAATGGGAACTTCTCCCTCACTTTTATAGACACTGAAGAAACTCAGGGTAGAGGTACCTCTAATTTACTTTAAAACTGAAGTCATACTTTCTATCAAAATACTAGAAAGTCAAGCACATTATTTTTAGAAAGGTATTCTATAACCAGCACATTTAATATGAGTAAAGTACCTTCAGAAACAAAAATGCTATGGTGCAGCTTAGGGATAAATGCAAAATAATTTTACTAAATCATATACAAAATGAAATTGTTTTCCTTTCTAATTCAGAGAATTAGCTAACTCAAATTTTACGGCCTAACCCACCCACTTCTTTAACACTGTAGAAATGGCCAGATGTTTCACAAAGTGTAGCTCAAACTGCATCTATCAACCAAGTAAGATAAATGAAATAGAAGTTTGATTTGGTAACTCCTTTGATAATCTTGTAGTGGTAAACCAGTCTCCTTTTTCTTATAAGTGCTTTTAATACTACATACATATGTATAAAACTAAAATGGGACCAATAATTTTGTAAGTATCAGTCCTAAATAATAAAAATTATATAGGTTTTCATGCACATATTCTGGTAACAGAAAGGAGAAGAAAAATATGAAACTGTCAGGTCAGTTCAAATATTTTATTTGGAAAAGATTTCTCTTGAATGGCCTACTTTAATTGAGAATAAAGTTATAGAGTATATATTTTCTTCTCTTAAACTCATTCAAATTTTATTTTAAAGCTAATATGAACCAGACATCAGCATTCTGGTCATATCCTTAATTTAATAATTCTTTATTTTAAAAATTAAATTTTAATAGTAAATGTATGTACAACATTAGGGGTTTATTAGCAAAAAGCCTCTAAGTAGTCAAACCAACAAAACTGTCTACATTACTCACAATGGTTTTAATTATTCTATGGAAATTTTAAAAAATGTTTTATTAAAATTTGAAAGGCTAAACCAGGGAATTCTTGTATTAAACTAAAAAAAAACAGAAACAAAAAACCACAGCCTGTCTAGGTAAAAATCTCATTCGACTTATTATACTTTATTTGAAAAAAAGATAAGCACAAAGTATTTAAAAAATACTTATGTTCTAATTCTAAAATATAAGGTTAGTTCCCAAAGTTTAATACTCTTCCAAGTCACAGAATTCCTCAAAGAGAGGCTGAAAAAACCCAGATATGTAAACTTTATAAAATATTACAATAAATATTTATATTAAAAATGAAATTTCAAAATACCCATACGTTATCATTCTAATTATTCTCTGTGCATATTAAACAATGAGAGGAAGCAAACAACAGGTATTTCTCACTTAACTAAAATTCATTTCCAGACAAAAATTAAGCTATGGCACAGAACACATTAAAACTTAGGTGAGGAAATGTTGTCACCTACTCCTGATATAACGTTATTATCAGTGACCTGTGCTGACTACAGCTGCTTTGGGTCAGCTCTCCCAGTAGGTTAGCTCTTAATAAAGACACCAGCCTGACTGACAGCAGACCATTTGGTTAAAGAATTGATATAATTTACAAGCTGTTGGTCTTTATCTTACCAAAGATGCTCCAATAAACTAGGTAGACATTATGAGGGTAATTAAATTTGAGAGTATAATCTATTAATTCAAGAAATGAAAAAAGTGGGAAGAAACAAAAATCTATCACTAATTTAGAATTACATATGGTAAGGCAATTTGAAGTGGACACACAGCCAAAGCAAAACAATCTTCCTATTTTCCTAAGGTAAGTATACACAAAGATATTGGAAATGGTGCCCCTGAAATTCAGAAATTTCTAATTACTTTTTATTTTGGCATTTTGTATTATTCAGAGTAATATTCTGAGTACCTTGTTAAACATGAAAACTGACTTAGAGGTATATGAAGGATCTATTTGAGGTTAAGAATTAATTTTGCTTCATAGGCAGTTAAAGCAAAGTGGCAGTATATTGGTCATATTGTTATTAGTGTGGTTAGTATTTTAGTAGAAAGTTTTTTAAGACCACAATTTTAAATGTTGTGCTTCATCTGAGACTCCATTTGATGACATAAACCAGAGATTTTCAACCTTTTTCATCTCATGGCACACATAAACTAATTACTAAAATTCTGTGGCACACTAAGAAATATATTTTTGCCACTCTGACTAAAAAAATAAGTATAATTTTTATTCATTCACACTGGACAGCTACTGTTGCACTGGCTGTTGTCATTTTTTTATTCAATAATCTTAAAAGAGACCAGGTATTACGTTTTAAAAATTCTTGTGGTACAGAGGTTGAAAATCACTGACATAAACCTATTAAAAACCAGATTAACAGAAATCCTACTTATAGTAAACTAGCTGAAAATGTCTATTTCATTAAGTGAGTGATACCTGTAGTATTGCATTTTTTGTATACTTCATTTCAATTAACTTCTTTGTAAAAACAAAGCCTACCTAACTTTCTAAGGGAAATGTGTTAACACTACTAAAAAAAAGTAATTAAAACTAAAACAGGTAAGATCCTATATATTCTTATCCTGCATTTATTTGGAAAGTAATGGTAAGGGTTCAGATCAATGTTTTCACAAAAGAGTTGGAAAAAAAGCCAAGTATCAACAGACAGGAGAATAGAAAGCACTGTATTAGACTTTTGAAATGTTAAGCTAAGCAAATAGAACTATTGTTCCTAAAAGTTGCAGAATGCTATGTTACCAGTTACAACTATATATACATATTACATAAACACTGTTTTCAAATTCTTTAGTGGTCAAAGCCAACCTGAGGACCCTGGGCTTTTATTGCGTGATTGAAAGTTACCCCTTTTGCCCTTCTAGAAGGAATATTTTAAAGGGATCAGAATTAAAGTTTTATAAAATACTCAAGTAACACACACACAAATTCCGGAAATACAAGTTCATTTCCCACCTTCTATTAATTCCACAGCTACTATAAATTCCCAGGGGGTGTTTCTTATAACTAGAGGCTGCAAGAGATGCTCAGATCAGTACTCACGAGGTTTAAGTTAGTCCATATTTCTACAGGAAGTGACCTGCGGATGGGGAGCATGAGATGACACGATCTCACTCTTTTCTCGGGAGAAATGTACAGTAAATGCCTAAAATAGACACAGGCTTTTCTGTATCATAACAACAAGCAGTGACCTCATCAGAAACATGTGTACAAAATGAATCCCATTGGAAGGATTTGAGAAATATTTACGGTGAGATCTAACTTTTTTTTGAAAGTTTTAAGTTAAAAAAAAAAAAAGGATTAGAATGGGCCATAATTTTTTTTTTAAATGAACCGAGTACTGAAAAATTCTGCCATCTGCAGCAGTTTCAGAGTCCAAATACTTACCTAAAAGACCAATTTTGCCTTAAAGGAAAAAATGCTAACCTTGCCAAAAGGGAATCTAAGAAAATATTTGTAGGAAATTATCATATCCCATTTCCTACCATTATCAAAATTGAAATCATATCAATCAGCCTACTTAGTAAATCTTAAAAAAACAAAAACAAAAAAACAATATTCAAGTAACTCTGTCTTGTAACTATATATAATTTTTTTTAATGAAATAAAGTACAGTATATGTTGCTACAGTAGTACCTGTCACCTTTTGCACTATGGCCAGTAATAGTGCACATCCATTTTTATGGAATATTTTGGGTTATTTTGTATTTAATTTCTTGTGTTCTACAAAACAAAAAACAGGAAGAATGTTTACACACAAACACACAAAACATCTGTCCAACCATCAATTGGCTGAATGAATTGCCATGGACAAATAAAGTATTTAAAAAAATATTTTATATATGCAAGACAAAATCGTTAAATTTTTACTCAAAAACTTAACCTTTTAATAATAAACTAAGCCAAACAGAAAAATATATCTTGAAAAATAACAGTGAATGCTAATAAGCAAATAAAACGTACTGGGTATGTAATAAATGTTAAACAATTATAAGTATTTTAAAAATCGAATATATATATAATTGAATATATATATAATACAAAAAAAATTAAAGGTCATTTCTTTTAAATCTGTAATGCTGTATATTAATATATATATATTCCAGATAAAAACTTTTAAAAATTAGGAATTATTATTAAAAAAAAACTTAGTTCTATTTTTTTGTATACACAGTTGTGTGTAGGTGTATAGAGGGATATGCAAGTTTATTTATAGAAAAACCCACAAAAACTCTCAACAAACAAATATCTTCAATAGCTATGTTTCACTTAGTCTGAAAAAGGTCACAAGGGGGGGTAAAGGCCAGGATAAACACAAAGTGTCAACATTATTTAATTTGATTAAATAGTCTCATAATTGAAAAAATTTTTAAGTGCATGTAAATTTAGAGCTCAAATTTAGAGGTTCACAAATTCTTTTGTATTCCTCCCTTGAAATACTAAAACAAATGAAAATAAGATCCACTTCAAACTGTCCTTTTAAAAAGGATTTAGTATCGTAACACTATAGTATAGTTTATATGTATAAAATGCAACTGCATGAGAGGTTACTTGAAATAAAAATTATGTACAAGGTATATTATTAAAAATCCTTAATGTGTGCCGCTTGATGTGGCAAAATATAGCAAGCAATATCAGACTACCTTTAGTGTTTTTTATATTAAAGTGACAAGGTTAGCATTTTTTTAAATAGTTAAAAAACAATTTTTCACATGACCGCCTCTAAGCACTTTGCACCCCAATTCATATTTATAAGACCTCTAAAAATGATCCTGAAGAGAAACCAGAGAGATTTGGTCTGAATTATTTCAAGAATGAAGGGGGCAAAAGGCTACCCCAATGAGTCTGCATAGGACCATTCAGTCTCTCCAACCATTTAGTTATGTATAAGAACTGCAAAGCTAAATGTTAATGCTCATAAACAGTGAAAGAAAACCCTGAAAGCACAATTCTTAGAAAAAATGTAACTGCAAATAAACTGAAGTATTTTCAAATTACACAGCAAGTATATAGTGCAATCATCTCTGAACAAGTATAAGATAATCAACTAACCAAAATTCAAATAACTCAAGTTGGGAAATAGTATCAATGTTTAGATTTTAAAAAGTTAACACTGGTACACATTTGGGGAAAAAAAAGTGCAAAATAATTCCACTGAAATTCTTTGCAGTAATACATATATAATAAATTCTGATAAAATATTTTAATGAAAAAAAATATGCCAGTGAAAATTAAGATATTCTGCAATACTGAATATATAACAACTATCCTCCACTTTAAAATGATTGCTCATCTACTTGATTTTAATTCTTTCAGAAAAAAAAGATCATTTCTTTATAATTTTCTGGGGTCAAAAACCAAAAATGTTTAAAAACCGGTAATCCAGAAATATCTAAATATATCTTAAAGATGATATAGTTTGAAATTAGCTACTAACTTTTAGCTTTTATAGACTGAATGTGCGAAAGAAAAACCTTATCTATTGGTATTTAACATCTGTAAAAAGCACATTAAAAAATAACTCTAGTTGTAACTAAGATGACATCTAAGGTAATGAAGAACTGATGCTCAAGATCCAAAACTATGTAGAGCAACCTACTTAGTCTAAGGATAAGGTAATGCTGGTTCACATAAATAATGTGCCCAAGATCTCTCCACATCGGTAATTAAGAGTACTTCACCACCTTGATCTTTTAAGGTTTTACCTTCCAGCTTTAAAACTTCAACGAGTAGGTCAACAATTATTAACTATAAAAAGGCTTGAAAATGCTTTGTAGGGCATATGCTAGACTTACTCTATGGCATTGATCTTTCATAAATTCATATTTCAAACTTACACTTAGTTTGTTAAATATGTAGTTCAAATTGATCAAATTTATTTCTAAACAGAAAATGGTTAACAGTTTAAGGTATTTGTTAAGCACATATCTGACAATTAACTGATTAACAAGTGGAGAATGTAGATATAATTTGCTTTATAAAGTCATAGTATAATTTGGAAATGCAAGGTATTATTCAATTTGCAGCAAATCTCAGAAAACTGTAGAGAATTTTCTAATGAGAACTAAAGGTCATGGCTTTGTCTAACATGCATAGCGAAAAATGATTCCAGAACCAGAATGGTCAAACCAGTCTACCAGTTTATCTTTAAGGCAGGGCAGAGAGCAGCCCAGGATTGGTTGTTTCCATTCAGAATCATATATACTCAGTGATGAAAGAAGAATTCCTGGAAACATTTCTATAGCAAGCATGTACACACAGCCAGTGCCTAAATTTCAAGTGCCATCCAGTGTGATTTACATCAAGTGCTAACCATATTTTTGAAAATACATACATCACAGTAACTCTGAGTTATCAGTAATACATCACACAAAAAAATTTCAGCATTTGAGCACAGGACAAAATGAATACTTTACCAAGAACTGCCAGCACATTTCAGACAGAAGCCAAAACATGCAGCAAAAAGGAAAAGGCACTAACAGAAACTGAGGAGAGAAGAATTACAGCTCCATAACTCACTGATCATGTGATTACAGCTGGTTTCTTAAAACTGTTTAAAGTGATCACTAACCAGTAAACTACACATGGCAATGTAAAATATTGTTACTGCTTGCTATCACAAACTCCTAATTACAAAATGCCAATTGACAACAGCTCTTACATATACCTCCTGATCAAATTTATTGCATACTGGCAAGTGTAAAAATCATGTTCATGGATGCCAATTAATGAGAAGCACATCGTCTTAACTTTACAATTTCAATATTAAGTCTCTAGGTTTCAGAAAGCTTTTTGTTTTTTATTATATATTCATACCTGCCATTGCAGCTGAAATCATGTGTACCTGGGTAGAATCAGGGTCAAATATACCATTCAACTTTTCCTTGCAGTTTGAATAAGCAGCAAAGTATATTGCTCTAAAATAAAGATTTAAATTTTATCAATAAGCATGTTCATAAGATTTAAATGACATGTAAACTAATCTTTATAATTTTAGAGTACAGAAATTTAAACATAAAATCTTAGCTACATGCTCATGTAACATCAGGTTAATTTACAGTTTCCCAAGAAGACCTAATGTATCTTTGATTCATTAAGAAAAAGAGACACCGGCCCTGGCCAGTTGGCTCAGCGGTAGAGCGTCGGCCTGGCGTGCGGGGGACTCGGGTTCGATTCCCGGCCAGGGCACATAGGAGAGGCACCCATTTGCTTCTCCAACCCCCCCCCCCTCTCTGTCTCTCTCTTCCCCTCCCGCAGCCAAGGCTCCATTGGAGCAAAGATGGCCCGGGCGCTGGGGATGGCTCCTTGGCCTCTGCCTCAGGCGCTGGAGTGGCTCTGGTCGCAGCCTGGCGATGCCCCGGAGGGGCAGAGCATCGCCCCCTGGTGGGCGTGCCGGGTGGATCCCGGTCGGGCGCATGCGGGAGTCTGTCTGACTGTCTCTCCCGATTCCAGCTTCGGAAAAATACAAAAAAAAGAAAAGAAAAAGAGACACCTCCTTCACACCCACTCCAACACTTTGAGAACTAATTATAACTGAAAACATTTGTGTAAAAATTTGAAAACACATGAATAAGGCTAGAAGGCTTATGCAACACTAAGGCTAAATTAAGTACACTTGAATTAAGGAAATATGCTATGAGCACTTACAAATATATACATATATATTTTGGGGAGGTGGGTGTGGAGAGAAAGATTACAACTAACCCAACTGATCAAACTATATGTTAAACAATTTTGAGATACTGTGGTATAGTCTAATCTATACTATTTTCAGATTAGTTCAACAATCCTTAGACACAATTCCAAACTAAATCAGCACTACTGAGTCAGATGATGTTTCCAACATTTGTGAACATTCCATTAAATTTGCAAATTTGACTTTTTGACTGTGACTTTACTTACTAACCCCAACTACCTCCTCATTGCTTAGCTTTCCAGGCACTGAATTAGCTGCTTACTGTATCAAATCTCCTGTTATCTCCCACAATCCTATCTGTCTAGTGAGGGACAGAGTAGACAAACAAGTACACATGGGGAGTCTCACTGTTGTGTTTAAAATGTGCCTATAAAAAAGGGGAGGGGGCTAATAAATTTAAAACAAAACATTGTTTTGTAAAAAAGGAAAAAAACAGGATACATTTATTGATGCCAAATTGTGAAGAGGAATACACAGTGCATTCCTAGAAGTCAATAAAACAAAAGACATCCTAATGCAAAAACGAGCAAGGAATAAAATATGAAATTCACAAAAGAGAGAAATAATTGCAAGGAGGGTGTGACTGCACCCAAAATTACACAAATATCTATTAAAACAGCAAAAAATCATGTTTAGTCTGTGTGGCAAGTATATATTAAAACACAGAAACAGTAGACAACATTGGTAATACATGTATAAAAAGCAACACATTTGAGAATAAAAAGACTAAATGCCTTTTCAGAAGGCAGATAAGTGAAATTCATTAATATTAAATGTGCATATATCCTTTTATCCAGAAATTCTACTTTTAGGTAAGTATCCTAAAGAAATATGCTAATTTAAATACTCAAAGATAAAGGTACAGGAAGTTCACAAAACCCTTGTTTTTCACAGCGAAAATCTGGAAATAAATCTAAAAGTTTAATAAAAAATGCTTACTAATGATAGGATAGTCATACTGTGCAATTTTTTAAAAACTACATATTTTCATGGAAAAAGGCTTCAAAGGACAAATTGGGTGAAATGTTTTTAATGTGATTTAATTTATGTAAATGATAATAAGTCTACAGATTACACATTTTATGTACATGACAGGGCAGAAAAATTAATGAAAGACTATACAGCAAACTGTTTATCAATAATGGTTTCATGGAAGAAGCGTGAACGTGCAGGAAAGTGCACGGGGTGAGAAAGGGGAGGTGTTGAAGGTGGCATGCCACGCTTACGCTCTACATTTTTTGTCTTTATAATAAAAAATAAACAATAAGGATGACATTTTTGGTAACTTTTTAAGAGAAAAAATAGCCCATAAAAAGTTGAAAACCAATAAATGAGACATGGATCTGATACACTGTTTGGACACAGAGACTGGGCATGGATTTTCACTCTGAATGTGAAATTTGCAGCATCCTATCATGGAAGAAGTCAATCTAAGATAAAAATGTATCAGAGAAAAATGTCAAATTAATGTATTAAGGCCTTTTTGGTTTCTTTAATAGAGACTGAAACCATTCTGTTTAGCTTGTCCCCTAGACCAAAAAACAGGGTTAGTTTAGAGATTCAGGTGGTTCCCCTTTCTTTCTGCTAGCTACTTGAGTTTGTTCTTTGCCTTTTAAACCTGGTGCAAAAACGACGTCACAAAGATCTCACTAGGAGTTCCTTTGCACCTCACCTCCACATGGTACAACCTGCCCATCCTTTTGAGGCTTACTGACACCTGCTTGTTACACCAGTTCTTTATCCTTACCACCTTGACTTCAGCATCTCCCCTTATTAAGCTTGAAAAAAGAAATAATTGAGACAATTTTGCTTATTTTTTTTACCTGGAAGGAGCCACCCCCACTAAATTGGGGCCTAATCCTCTAAACAAGGAACGAGGTCCTTCTTTTTCCAAGATCACCCTGAAAAAGAAAGTGTTATTTAGAAAGGAATATTTTTCAGTCTTGTACTTTATTTGTATAGCAAACTTACAGTCTAAATCCCATGTTTGTACTATAACATATTATGTGCCTCTGGGTCAGTGTTCCTCACTTAAGAACATGGTTTTTTTTAGCCTGACCAGTGGTGGTGCAGCGAATAGAGCATCAACCTGGGACGCTGCAGACCCAGGTTCAAGACACCAAGGTCCCTGCCTTGAGTGTGAGATCATGGTCATCCAACTTCAGCATGGGCTCATCTGGCTTGAGCATGGGGTAGCTGGCTTGAGTGCAGGATCATCAACATGATTTCAAGGTCACTGGCTTGAAGCCCAAGGTTGCTGGCTTGATCAAGGGGTCACTGACTCAGCTTGAGCACCCCACCTTGCAAAGGTTCACTGACAGAGAAGCAATCAGTGAACTACTAAAATGACAAAACTACAAGTTGATGCTTCTCTTTCTCCCTTCCTGTCTCTCTCTCTGAGCAAAAAAGCAAAGAATATTGGTGTTTTTTTGACACAGCATAAGTTACTGAAGATTGATAACAGATTTACTAGTGATAATAAAAAGAACTTCATTTAAATTATTGCCTAAAAGTTTTAAAGATACAACAATAGAGTTTTCACATTTATTTTCATGTTGTTATGCTACTTCTATCTTCAAACTCCTCCATTTTACTATCTTTACCAGCAAATTCAATCTCCAATTAGAAATGTAGCTCCCACCTGGTATTTAAGGTCCTTTTCTCGATACTGGACAACCTCTGAGTAGGGCAGCATTATCCCATCCAACCATTCCAGTGAAATGCACGGCAGAATCTAACATCCTCGAGGGTACTAAACGTTTGGCCTGCTACCATTTCTCCCCTGCTCAGTTAACATTTACTATACAGAATACTTTACATTTACTATATTGAATGTAAGGACTCGGCAGAGTAAAAAGATAGAAAAGAGAGGGTGAGGCCCTTGCTGTTGAGAAATCTGCTGTCTAATTGTGGGGAAAAAATTATGTTGAAACAAATAATTTAACAGACCATATTAATAAGCAAATACTATACAAGCTAGATACGTTATGCCCAGTAGGGAAAGGAACAGATGCATGTCTAAGTCAAGGAAGGCTTTCTAAGGGAGAGCTATTAAGTTAAGTTTTGGAGGTGAGAAGCAGCAGAGATTGAAAAAGAGTAGGTATTTTAGTTTAGTTTAGAGTTTACAGACTGGGCCAGTGCTTCCCAAACACCTGTATGCTTAAGAATGATGTCTTGCCCTGGCCAGAGAGCTTTGTTGATTGGAGTATCGTCCTGATATGCAGAGGTTTGCAGGTATGATCCCTGGTCAGGGCACATACAAGAACAGATTGATGTTTCTGTCTGTCTCCCTCCCTTTCTCTCTAAAATCAACAACAACAAAAAACAATGATGTTTTGAAAGGCAACTGAATATAATGATTAATTAAGAATCTGAGTTGTGAGGCAACACTTCTCAATATGAAGCCCAATTTTGGTAACTGACTAGCTGTGAAAACATAAAATAACAACTTTTCTCTTATCCTTATTTTCATCAGCAGCACACAGAGAAAAACAGTACTCTTTTTTCTTTTGGGTTACTGTGAGGAATAAATAAGTTAATATATAAAGGATTAAGAATGCCTAGCTCACAGTAAGCACTTGTTTAAAATGCAGATTTCTCTAATTCCAACCTAAAAATATTCGGATTCAATAGGTATAAGAGAATACTCAGCAATTTGCATTTTTTCCATGCACCCAGGACTGACAAGGCCCTGATACAGAACCAGTTTTGATAAAACTAGATTAGACAAAAGCAGAGTTAAGAATGACAAATTATAGAGCACATTTGAAAGTTCAGTGTTTATTAGCCCATTAGCCCTTTCTGTATCACAAGTGCCCTTGAGCAATTAAGGAAGGTACATATCCTTCTATAAAAACACACATTTGGCCTGACCAGGAGGTGGCACAATGGATAGAGCCTTGGACTGGGACAGGTTTGAAAGCCTGAGGTCGCTGGCTTGAGTACGGGCTCACCAGCTTGAGCGCGGGGTTGCTGGCTTGAGCATGAGATCATAGACATAATCCCATGATCGCTGGCTTAAGCCCAAAGGTCGATCTGTATTGAAGCCCAAGGTTGTTGGCTTGAGCAAGGGGTTACCTGCTCTGCTGGAGCCCTTCCCCCCACCCCGTCACGGCACATATGAGAAAGCAATCAATGAACAACTAAGGTACTGCAACGAAGAATTGATGCTTCTCATTTCTCTCCCCTCCAGTCTGTCTCTCTCTCCAATTCTCTCTCTTCCTCTGTCCAAAAAAATGACAAACAAAAAAATATACATTTGCAAATATAATTTTGCATACAATTTCATCTAATTTATAGAACTCTTGTAGCGCATCCATGAGCCACATAAGAAACTAAAAAGAGCCCAAGGGGATTCCTAAAGTTCCTGGTTAAGAAGCCAAGAAATACTCCATACTCACTAGGATGGCTACACTATAAGAGATAGGCATAAAACAAGAGTTGATGAGGGTTTGCAGAAATTGAAAATCTCATTCATTAGCCTTGGGAATGCAAAATAATGTAGCCACTTTGGGCAACAGCTTGGCAGTCTCTCAAAATGGTTAAATATAAAATTAACACACAACTCAGCAATTCCATTCCTAGGATATCCCCAAGAGAAATGAAAACCTATGTCCCTATAGTGGCAGTATTCATAACACCCCAAAACTGGAAACAACCCAAATATCTACCTTGTTACAACATGGATGAGCCTTGAAAACTTAGAAGCACCCATCTGCTTTTCCACCCCTCCCCCTCTCGCTCCTCTCTCTCTCTCTCTCTCTCTCTCTTTCTCCGTCTCTCTTCTACTCCTGCAGCAATGGCTTGATTGGAGCAAGTTGGCCCAGGGCGCTAAGGATGGCTCTATGGCCTCTGCCTTAGGCGCTAAGCAGCAGCAATAGCCATGAAACAGTCTCTAAGAAGAGAACAATGAAAATGAGAGCGAAGAGATGCTAGGGCAAGAGAGTGAAGACTGGAAAGTCACCTGTATACTAATAACAGGTGAGACATCTCAAACTGACTTACATAAGAGGTCCTGAAAAAGTAAGAAAGTAAAGCAGAGGCCAGAGGGTCCTATAGTTCCTCTGATTGAAAAACAGAACAAGAGAATAAAAAATATTGTTACAAAGGTCAAAGGGACTTTTAAGGAGAGATAATCGGAGGTAATAAATGTCAAAATCACATTAAAATACTTTATCATTGGCCCTGGCCGGTTGGCTCAGCAGTAGAGCACCAACCCGGCTTGTGTAAGTCCCAAGTTCGATTCCCAGCCAGGGCACACAGAAGCGCCCATCTGCTTCTCTACCCTTCCCCCTCTCCTTTCTCTCTGTCCCTCTCTTCCCTTCCCGCAGCCAAGGCTCCATTGGAGCAAAGTTGGCCTGTGCACTGAAGACAGCTCCATGGCCTCTGCCTCAGGCGCTAGAATGGCTCGGATTGCAGCAGAGCAACGTCCCAGAGGGGCCGAGCATCAACCCCTGGTGGGCATGCCCGGTGGATCCCAGTCGGGCATATGCAGGAGTCTGTCTGACTGCTTCCCTGCTTCTAACTTTGGAAAAATAAAAAAATTTAAAAAAACACTCTATCATTAACCAGATAGAAGTATTTGTATATAACTATGGCATTTTAATCCAAAATTGTTAACAATTTAATCCTACCTATTCATGTACTTAGGTAAGTTTAAAAAAAAAAAAAGAACTGATGAAATCTTTTGGTAGAGAAGGTAAACATACACTATGAGTTTACTTGCTAGTACAAAATAAACACTACCAAACTAAGTTCAAACAGATTGTCCCCAGTGAGCTGATAAGGCAGACACACAGGCATTCAGTTACATATTGAGGTTTAAACATGTAAAACCTAATTTCAGTAGTTTTGAAATTTCAAATCCAATTTGTAACAAAATGGAAGTATGGTTAAATGTAAAAACAAATCTTTTTTAAGCATCAAGAAATATCAAATACGGAATCACATTTTAAAACCAGTAGTCAGCTTTAAATCTCAATTATTGTTTAGGTTATATGAAAGTCACAGACTTCCATTAACTGGATGTACTTACTTAATTCAAAATAAAATACCTACAATAGTTTTAGAAAATATGTCAAGTGGATAAATGCAAAAATATTCCGAATACACATATGATTCAGAAATAATACATTTTATGTTATCCAACTAACTGTTCCTCTCCATCAGGGACGATCATTCTTACTGAACATAGTTCAGAGTAACACTGTCATTAAGTTTGTAAAACACTTTTAAAATATGATGGAATATAAATAAACAAACATATGAACATCATTAAGGTAAACAGACTGAAACAGATACTCATGAGTACTGTGCTCTCACTTCAGGCAATGGAGAGGTCCAGGAGACACAACCCGGTTGACACTGGCTCCAGCCATGGTGTTCAGCTGAACCTCAGAGATATAAAGCGTCAGAGAAGACGACTGTAGCCGTGTTTTTACAACTTCCAGTGGACATGTCAGAATAGCTCCCACGGTACCGCCACATCTACAAAAGAATGAAAAACAAAACAAAAATAAAAACCCTCACCTACTTAGTTCAGAGGTTAGTTACACATGCAGGCAACTGGGGCTTTGGCCAAGGAACTAAAAGGTAACATTTTTTTATTTTAGAAGACTAAATACTATATATTAAATGTTTCATTTATCTGACTGCAAACAAACACCTTTGGTAACTAGAAAATATTGAGCTTAATATCTACCTCAAGAATTAGGGGTGGGGGGATTGAATTCAGGAATAGAATAACCCGGGAAAGGGAGAACAGACCCAAGATGACAGTGAAATGCCAAGAAAAAAACCCGGGCCAGACAGGATTAGGATGAGCATTCCAGGCCAGAGGAATAAGCATCTCCAGGGGGAAAAAAAGGCTAACAGACAGAGATTTGACCATATGAAAACAAATATTCAAGAATAAGTACTCACATAATTAAGCAAATGTTTTTAAATGTGTGGAAATTATTAACACCGGGAGGCTGGGGGAAGATGAAGTTATTCAAAATGAAGTTGTCAATAAACAACTTAGCTGTGCTATCAACAATATTTATATTGTCATAATAAGGTAAGTATGGACCACTACTACTGATTTAACAAAAAACTGATGTAAATATATGTTGAGAAGAGGAAAATAAGAGGGAACTAGGGAGTGTCATACTACAACTAAATCCTCACCTATCAAGAAAGTAAGTATGAATTCCAAAGGAAACAGCTACAACTGACAGCAAGCTCATACTAGGAAGGAGATGTGTAGAGAGCTGGGGAATGCTGGTTTTTATTCTTTTTCAGCAGCATTTTTATTAACCCTTTGAATATTTTTATTTTAATTAATTTAAATAATTTTTATTGAAATTATTGAGGTAACATTGGTTAATAAAATTATGTTTCACATATACAACTCTAAAATACATCATCTGTATATTGTATGATCACCACCTCAAGCTTAATTAATCAAAATTTTAGTAGTAAGCAGTTTTAAAAAAACCCGCAGTGGTTCTTAACTGGAGAATGTGGTTGATGTTTCTGGGACTTGGTGGATCCCATGAAAAAATGATGAGCATAGTGTGCAAGTGTCTGACTCAGAGCTCCAAGATAGATCTGGAATCGGGACCACTTTTCACCATTCCCATCCTGGTCTAAGCCACTATGTCTTTAATATTAAACTTACTGCAGCAACACTAGTTAATTACATTATATAATTTTCAGCTGTATAAGACTATATACCTATAATTCTAGTCTGTGAACTCTACTGTGTGTAAGCCACTGTACTGTATCTGACTGAGCTTTCTGCAGTAACCTCCTAATTAGTGTTTTCCTTCTGCTACCCGTGTCCCAGCCCCTCTCATTTATCTTTGATACAGAAGTCAGTGGTATGTAAAACTTAAGTCAGATCAGTCATTGCTCAGATCTTTCCAGACTTCCTAGTCACTCAGAATAAAATCCAAGTCCTCACAATGGCCTACAAAATCTTATACAATCTGCTCTTCACTGATCCCTGTGACCTCATCTCCTATATTCTACCTTCTTCTCACTGGCCTCTGCACACTTACACTTGACTCTTGAATAATGTGGAGGTTAAAGGCACCAATTCTAAAACCCACATGTAGTTGAAAATCCACATTTGACTTTGGACTCTTTTCCAACTTACCTACTATATCAGACTTTAATACACCAAGCATGGTCCTGCCTCAGAATGTTTGTTCTTGCTGTTCCCTAGATCCATAATATTCTTGTGTGGAATATGGGAATGGGTTACTACCACACCTCCTTATCTTTGCTCAGTTGTCATTCTCAGTGATGCCCTCTGATTACTATATATAAAATCACCCCAACTCTTTATCCACCTTCCTTGCACTATTCTTCTCCACAGCATATACTGCCACTTAATATACTACCGTAAATGTTTTACGTACTTATTCTTCTGTGTTCCCTTATGCTATAATGCAGTGTTTTTAAATGGCCAGTCTGCTTGAAATTTCATGTCTGTCCACAAATTAACCACCAATGTAAGATTATAGACCCAATGATCATAAGTCAAATTTGCTTATGCTTTGGGTGGCTGCTAGTTATTAACCTGTCTCATCGATGAAAATACTATTGAGGTTGTCTTTGATATATTTGTAACTTGTAGGCTTGTTCAAACAACCTTTTACACTGTACAGAGCATTTACAAATCATGCACAATAGACAAAAAGCATCTGGGCAAATTTATGTAGATTCAATGCATTGTACATGTGAAGTTTGGAAATCAAGCACCAGCTTGTACCCTATTGTACTGTTATGTGTGGTAAAATACAACTTTATTCATAGCATGTTTTCATTTCTGACTGGCTATGTCTGCAAGTGTAAAAAGGTTGAAAATCACTACTATAATGTAAGCATCAAGAAGGCAACAATTTGGCCCTGGCCAGATGGCTCAGTGGTAGAGTGTCGGCCAGGCGTGTGGAGTCCCAGGTTCGATTCCCAGTCAGGGCACACAGGAGAAGCGACCATCTGCTTCTCCCTTCCTATCTCCCTCTCTCTCATTCCCCTCCCCTCTTTTCCCTATAGCCATGGCTCAAAGGGTTGGAGCAAAGTTGGCCCCAGGTGTTAAGGAAGGCTCCATGGCCTTGCCTCAGAAGCTGAAATAGCTCAGTTGCTGAGCAACAGAGCAGCAGCCCAGATAGGTAGGGCATTGTGTGTGTGTGTGTGGGGGGGGGCAGCTGGGGCTCATGCAGGATTCTATCCCTGCTTCCCCGCCTCTCACTTAATTAAAAGGGGGGGGCAGCACCAATTTCTATCCACTACTATGGATTAGAACCTCTGAGAGTGCCTCTGACATAGCAAACACTCATATGTTGAATACATAAGTGAACACTTGATCATTTTATATCCTAGGATTTAAGAAATAGGAACAGTGTATCTGGTCCACTCCTCCACAAGAAAGTTTCTTAGCAATAAATACTGATTTAAATATTTTTTATTTATAAGAAAATTCCTCCTGACCATTAATTTGTATAGCCAATATAACGCTTTAAAGAATTAGCAAGAAAGAAACATAGAATGTACTGAGGCTGTGAAGAATCCAGGATCAAGAAGGGGAGGAATTGGAATCTACAAGGCCACATGGAAGACCCTGCCATTTGCAACAATAAACACATTATGCTAAGTGAAATAAAACCTGCAAGATCACACTTTTCTTGAGAATACACACAAAAAAGCTGAACAGATAGAAACTGAGAGTAGACAGGTGGTTACCTCAGGTGAGGAGGTGAAGAAAATGAGGAGGTGCTGGCCAAAGGGTACAAAATTGCAGTTATGTAAGATAAGGAAGTCTAAAGTTCTAATGTATAGCATAACGACTATAACTCATTATATAATTATGGAATACTAGAAATTTGCTAAAAGTAGATTTCAGGTACTCTCATCACAAAAATGTTAACTATGTGATTACATGTATATGCTATATAGTAATCACTCCACTATGTATATCTTCATGTTGTACACCTTCTATACACACAATTTTTAAAAAGGCCAAGTGAAGAAGCTCCTATAATTATCTAAGTTTGAGGTATTGAAGGCTAACAATCATCAGCTGCAAATGAGATAAAGAGACTTTCTGATACCCAACTATCCTCAAGTCTCATTGGTTCTACCTTCAAAACCTCCTTTCATATTTCTCCTCACAGTCCTTACTGCAAGTGCCTTAAAGCAAGGGTCAGGAACCTTTTTGGCTGAGAGAGCCATAAATGCCACATATTTTAAAATGTAATTCCATGAGAGCCATACAACGACCCGTGTACGTTAGGCATTATCCAATAAAAATTTGGTGTTGTCCCGGAGGACAGCTGTGATTGGCTCTAGCCACCCACAACCATGAACATAAACAGTAGGAAATGAATGGACTGTAATACATGAGAATGTTTTATATTTTTAGCGTTATTATTTTTTTTATTAAAGATCTGTCTGTGAGCCAGGTGCAGCCATCAAAAGAGCCACATCTGGCTCATGAGCCACAGGTTCCCAACCCCTGCCTTAAAGCAAGCCCTCATTTTACTGTTTGCCTTCTAATTGGCCTTGAGTCCCAGTGATGTGGCCAATGAATTCCAATCAGGTGTAAGGTGTCACCAATATAATTTGCTACTAATAAAGACTAAGATGGATGCTTTACTTTTAAAGAAAAAGTTGTAGTTAAAAGTTATTCACTCCTTTGCTTTAAATGCTTTGATTAGCAAAGAATTTCAAAGAGAGAATAGCCAAGTGTGACGGAAGAGCATAGTAGTTCATTATCCTGTAACATCAAAATCTAGATGGAACAGTTTCTAAGGTTAAGGATGTAATAAAACTACAATAGTACCTTGAGATGCGAATTAATTCATTCTGTAACCGAGCTCATAAGTCAGTCAACTTGTATATCACACTGCCGATGCTGGATCCGTGCGCCAACGCGCCAACTAGCGGCAGCTTCCCGAATCACGACTCATATCTCAGAATTTCGCTCTGATCTCAAACAATACAGACTGAGTCGCAGCTCTTATCTTCAAAAATTTGTATGTTGGTCTGTTCATATCTCAAGGTACCACTGTATTAAATGTCACCATACATTCAGTATATCCAGGTTGGAGCACCTAACAATATATTCTTAGTGAGATTACATGGACCAATGCTCATTTTTAAGTTTCACAGACAAATTTTAATCATTTTAAAGATATAGGAAGGTCAAGGTTACTTGGTGAGTTAGGTAATCATACAGTTACTCACTGATTTTAGAGAATATTTAAGAATTATTTAAAAATTCTGGCAAGCCAGGTGTTCTAACTCCTTGAGGATCTATGATCCCTAGAGTAGATATCTTTTTTATTTGAAGACAGGAACAATGTAACCAAGAGACTGGTTTAAAAATATATATTCTGTACTAATACTTCTTATTA
>NW_027095570.1:0-7297 GCF_036850765.1 Saccopteryx bilineata | reverse complement strand
GAAGAGAACAAAGGGTGATGGGAATGTTAACATACCCTTCCTTCCTTTACATAGTAGGGCATTCTTCTCAGAATCCAGAGGTTCACGGCAGAAGGAAAGCGGGTAGGGGCTGGGGTGCGGGAAAGATGGCTCTGGAGAGGAGCTAAACCGTCAGCTCCTATTCTGAATACAAAACTCATTGGCAGAGACCCTAGGCCTGATGTCCTCTAACAAAAGAAAACCGGGGCCTGACCAGGCGGTGGCGCAGTGGATAGAGTGTCGGACTGGGATGCGGAGGACCCAGGTTTGAGACCCCGAGGTCGCCAGCTTGAGCGCGGGCTCATCTGGTTTGAGCAAGGCTCACTCACCAGCTTGAGCCCAAGGTTGCTGGCTCAAGCAAGGGGTTACTTGGTCTGCTGTAGCTCCCCAGTCAAGGCACATATGAGAAAGCAATCAATGAACAGCTAAGAAACTGCAACGAAGAATTGATGTTTCACATCTCTCTCCCTTGCTGTCTGTCCCTATCTGTCCCTCTCTCTGACTCTCTCTGTCTCTGCCACAAAAATAAAAGAAAAGAAAAAGAAAACCGGGGCTGCAGGACGGCTGTGTTTTGGTTGGGGTGTTAAAGCCTCTCAGCTCCTGGTGTGAGTACTTGACAGGTTGGAGGACAGGCCCAGCCCGTGAAGTCAAGGAGGTGGCTGCTTCCCAAGGAAGAGCTCTGGCCCTCCACTCAGGGGCAGGGCTGAATGCCGGCAGACAAGGTCAGGAGCCAGGGGCTGCAAAGATAGAGGAGGAAACAAAGGCAGGTGGCTCCAGTAGGCCACACGAGAGTGTCCCATAGCTTTCTCTGAAGCTAGGTCATGGACCAAAACTTCCCTCGTGCTGGGACGACCCCTGCTTCTATTCCGTGTGGCAAGGTGTTGGGTTCACGCTCTGTCAGCTCTCCATCAGGATCAGGGGTCAGTCTCCCTTTCCTCGCCTCCTTTCTCAGATTTCAATTCAAAGTTTCCCCTGTGACAGGGAATTCCCTCCTCTGCCAAGCACCTCACCATTTCTGTCTGTTTGTGAGACCAAGAAATAGGAGGTACATCTCCACATTTCATAGACGAGGAAAGAAGGCAGGCAGTGAGTGAAGGGCCATGGGTCCTTGCAGAGGGACAGCAGCTGCCCGTGCACTGTGCAGGTGGTCATTTGTAAAACTTTGGGCCTGAGTCCAGGTGGCAGTGGAGTTCTGGCATACGAAGGGGAAGAGGAGAGGACAGGGGCAGTTGACCCAACACTGGGGCATCCTAGTGGCTGGGGGGTGGCCACCTATGAAGGGTCTGCTAGCTCTCAGGAGGCCAGGAAAAGAAGGGTCCCCTAGAAGCTGCAGTGACTCTAGGACACCAGCCACCCCTCTGAAATGCAAAGTCACTTCCCGGTTTCTCATTCACCAAGAATCACAGGATGCAGAAGCCATTATAGATTATCTTCTGTATTTCCTAATGTTCTAGACATTTGGAAAAGAGACTCCTTTGTAGAAGTTGCCATGATCTTTCTTGGCTTTTATTAGCATGTGTTAAAATCATATTATCCAAACACTACCAGAAGAACATGTATTGTTCTGCATAAAGTGCTCAAGGAAAAAAATGCAACTTATTAAATTGGACATTCTTTTCTAGTTCATAAACTTCGAGTTACAATCAGGGCACAAGAGGAGAAACAGAATGCAGTATTAGAGAGAGCAAGGAGCTTAGTTTAGAACTTGGGTGGAGACACAAGATCACGTCCCGTTCCTCCCACTTCCTCGTGATGGAACACTGCATCCAGGTAGAGCAGCAAACAGCTTTGTTTTAATAAATACATTTCCTTCATTCAAATCAGAAAAGTTAATAATATTAAAGCACTTTTTCTTTGATCATCTGTTTATAGCCACAGGCAAGATTTATCCACAGAGTTTAATTGTTAAAGTATTATTTCATTGAGCCTTTAGCTTTCTAATGCTATTGGGTTCAAGATTGTCTCAGCAATTCATTATTGGTTTCTTATATTTACCTGGTATTTTTAAATACCAACTCTATAGTGTTTTGTGTTACAAATGCCAACCAAGGATAGTGTCACAGTAGCACACTAATAGCTGCACAAAACCCAAGTACCTGTTAGACAGATATTTAAATCCATGATGTTCTGGGGAAAAAAAAATAACAACTTGGAAATCTCTGTGTTTGAATCTTGGGTGGTCATGTTGAGAACAGGAAAAATTGCATTAAATACATTTAAAAACATTCATTTGCAATCAAACATTTGAATCTTCCAAGAAAGGTACAGGTTGGTGCGGTGGCGGCTGTCCGCGAGCCCTCATCGGGAGTGGCTAGTGGGCTTGGGCCCCCGTAAGTGGCATCACTCACGGCAAGCTTCTGGGTCCCAGGCCTTGCTTCCTGGCCAGTGCCTTTCACCTTCTTTTAACAGAGAGAAAGGAGGGTTGGTTCTACCTTCAAACAGGCAAGAGCAACCTCCGTTGAGCTCACCTTCAGAGCGGCCCAGCAGGCGGAGCAGGTGCCGCGCTGCGGGTTGCAGAAGGCTCAGCAGCACTCCCTGTGAAACCAGCTCGTCCTTGGTCCTCCTGGAGAGAGTCCTTTCCTTCTCTCAAATTTCAGTGCTTTAGGCTTCTTGCAGGAAAAGATCTTAGCCACATCTATCACTAAAATTTCTATTTCATTTTACAGAAGGACACTCAATAGCAGTCCTGAGTGACTAGTATGGAATTTACTGCGTAAAGAAAGAGAAAAACAGGTTTCTAAGCTATGCTGTTCTTTGCATTTTTCCACAGCTGAGTCTGTAGAACGTTCTCTAGTTTCACAGTGATAGATGCTGTTTCAGGAAGCACAAGGTGACTGAACTTCGTTTCCAGGAAGTGATGAGCTACTTTAGTTTGAGCATAAGGTTCTATGGCTGGTTCTAAGTCCTGCGGGTACTGTACACTGATGACAGGACTAAGGGCAGATGGGAGGCTTTCGGTGCCCAGTTCCTGCGAAAGGTAGCCTACCAGAGTTACGACTGGGCTTTTACTATCAGTAGTTATATTTCCCTTTGATGTTTCAAAAAATCTATGGTGCATCTGTCCCCTCGCTCTACTCCACCCTGTCCATCTGACTTGGAAGTCCGAGAGCTTATTGAGTTAGGCTGATATTGACGGCAGTAAGATGCTAGCTTACTATTTTGCACAGCACCATATATCGTGTCTGTTACTCAGGCCAACTATAGCCAACCTTTTCTTTTTCTTTTTTTCTTTTTTTTTTTTTTGGTTCTTTTATAAAGAAAATCTATGTAAGTTGAGGTTCAGAAATGCATATATTTTTTACTTACAAATATTCATCTGACCAAAATTCAACATAACCTTTATGGAACACTTAACAATTGTTTTGTTTTTAAAATAACATTTCATTCAAACTGTATATAATTCAGTAAAGTTTTTTTTTGTTTTTTTTTTTATACAGCAAGCAATGCTTAAACCCTGGAAAATCTGTAGAAAAGAGATTTTCACACAAAATAAGAAAAGAAAAATCTGAGGTATCCCCCCCACACATCCATTCATCCTGACCCACATGCACACACGCACACACACGTCTGTGTATGCACACACACATTCATTCTCACTCACAAAGTGGCTGCAGCATAGGCAAAACATTGTAGGTCCAAAGAAAAATGATTGATTGTTCTAATAAAGAGTCCGGGTAGCTCCAAAAAACAAAACAAAACACAATAGTCCTCTGAGGAAATTACTACCTCAAAAATATGTTCTCAAGATGAATCTGAGATCTGAGCCTACCAAATTGCTTTTGCAAAACAGCTCCCTGCAGTCCAAGGTGACTTGTGCAAATAGAAGGAATCAAATGAGGCTAGTTCCTGTAGTTCCTTTAGCAAGGATGTGGGGTGCCCGCAGGAGCCCGGGCGCTCCCGTCACGCCAGGTACTGCTGCAGTGCCGTCTTGGCCCTGAAATCACAAAGCTCCTGTTAGCCGTCGTCTCAGAACCTGTGGCTCAAAGATGGTAGCAGGGATGTCTCAAATGGCTCCCCAAGGCTACTGGGGTGAGCCCAGCTAGGCACCCACCCTAAAGGGCAGAAATCATCAGTCAGAAGATACTTCCAACCCCCGCTGGCTACGTTCTTCTTCCTGTGGTTCTCTTAGAAAGGGCTGCTCTCACCCCTATACCTGCTGCAGCCTAGTGACATTCTATAGTTTTCCTTTGTCACTGGCACATAGATGTCATGGATCTGGAATTATGTTCTGTTGACATGCAGGTTTTATCTAGTGCTACAGGACACTGGGGAGGACACTCAGGATTTGGGAAAGTAAGACTGACCCAGGAAGGTGCTCAGGTGCTGATAGAAGGTGCACAGAAGGGCCCAAAAGCTCATGGGATAAGGCTGTGCCATGGTTCCGATGCCTCAAAACTGGTTACAATCTCATCTCTTTCTTCTGATGACACTGATCAATGTGTGATGTGCATTAATCATGGTGACTGGGAAAGAAGGTAACTAGCTGGAGGAAGAGATGCGATATGGGCAGTGACATGACCTATCTTGATCCTTGTAAAAGTGTTATCCTTTGAACTAGGCCTCCATTACTACTCCTGTTATGAGCTTAGTTAAGTTTCTAAAGACACTGCAATTGTGGGATTTAGGAAGCAATGGCCTTCTCCTTTATATTAATGGAGAAAAGGCTAACATTTTCAGTTACAATTAGCTGATGAAAGTGTAACAAGTAGATTGGGCATGCAATAAGCTGTACTCAACAGCAAAGTGATAGGTATGATCTGTGGTTTTAAAAGTGGTATAGTAAGATATTCTTGCAGTTATCCAAGTCTCTACAAAGATGATAGCTGCAAATATCCCAACCCACCAGAACAGAAAGCTCTATACAGACTGTCTCCAAGTTATGAGTTGGTTCTACAAGGAAAGTTTTCTAGAAAAACAAGTTTATGAATGATGCTATATGCTACCCCTGAATGACCATCCACCTCATCCTCCAAACCTGATGCTCCCTTAGCCTGGGGTGAGGAACTATTGTTCCTCATCTGTAAGTGTTAAGTCAGAGGCTCACAAAGCCTAATGACAGATGGAACCCGAGAGATGCCTTCTTTAGGTAACAGACTTTACTGTGTGACACTGTAGGAATGTCCACAAAGGGTCTTGATCAAAATTCTGTTCTGTATTTCCCTTTAAAACAATTCAGACTCCTTCTGGATCTTTCTCAGGGGTTGGCTATATTTCATTATATTAGACTTCTGAGACCATGCCCTTAGTCTTTCTGCTCGCTATTACTATCTAAGGAGTCCTTCAGATGGCTGATTTTGGAAGCAGGGTCATCTTTCCTTACATGGATTTTGGTAGGGTAGCTCAGACCTTGTTTTTTTCTAATGAGATTTTAAGTTTAGCAACTGTTGAAAACTTACGTGCCAAACAAATGTGAAGAAACAGCACCAAATTGGTCTAAGCAGTGCAGGCCAGGGCCCAAACCTATGCTACACCACACCCTGAGGCCTCCTGTAGCCTTCCAGGTCCTCCCAGAGAGGGCTTGCAGCAGAGCTCTTCTCATTTCTGAGCAAACATAGGAGAACTACTCAGGGAATAATGGGGCTCAGAGTCAGAGAGATGGGCTGCCAGAGCCCTTCTGAAGTCAGCAGCGGCTACTACTGCTGCGCAGGTGGAGATGGAGGCTCCAGTTCTCAGGGCACTGCTCAAACCCAGCCTTCATGTTGTGAATGACTCTGACTTGCCTTTGCAGTGACACTCATCTGGGCAGCAGCCTTGGGCTCCAGTTATTCAGGGACTTCTCTCTTTAACCCACTGGACAAGCTTTAGGAAGGCAGTGGCCCAACTCTGTGTGCTCCCGAGTCTGGCAGACATTCATTCAAGGAGCAGTTACCAAGTGCCTCTTCCCTTTGGTAGAACAGATAGCTATGACACAGTGTGGTATGTTCTATGGGTGCTATGGGAGCACAGAAGGGGTCCCTGGCATAGGCTGGGGGTTAAGGTAAAGAGTGTATCAGGCAAGACTTTTCAGAGTTTTGAAGAACATAAGGCCATTGTCTAGGCATTCTCTTCCCCTGCTTGCAGGACACCTACGTACCTAGAGCCCTGCCTGCCTCACTGGGTGCTTCTTCTGCTCCTTTGCTGGATCTTTCTCATCTTCTAAATGCTCGAGAGGCCCAGAGCACAGACCTTAGCCCTCCTCTCCATGGCTTTACAACCGTCTACTCTTCTGCGTCCCTTATTCGTCTAACAAGCATCACAGACTTGGCTGCACCAACAACTCTTGTTCTCCCTACCCCTACCTACTTCTCTTACGTCCTTCCCTGTCTTGGTAAATGACAACCCCCAGCAGTTGCTCAGGCTAAAATCCTAGGCATTTCCTTTCCTCTTTTCTTTAATATCCTATATTGAATCCCTGAGCAAATCCTGTTGGCTGAACCTTTAGATTAAATCCTGAATCTGACCACTGCTATCACTACCAACCACCCTCATCTCTTATGTACATGACAAAAGCCCTTAACTGGTCTGTTTCCGTTCTTGCCCTGTTAGAGACAATTTTCTCGCAGCCACCAGAGTGATCTTCTAAAAATTCAAAATCAGATGTCTCTCTTGCTCAAAACTCTCCAGTGCCTTCCTATTAAACTCTGAGTAATGTCTGTAGTCCTTACAATTGGCCACCAGGTCCTCCACTGCCCCTCCCCCACCTCCCTGAGCCCACTCCCGTCACTATCCCCTGGCTTCTTGTTCTCCAGCCCCAGGTCTTCCTGTTGCTCCCTGAACAGGCCAAGCGCATTTCCACTTCAGGGCCGGAACTCAGTGCCCGTCTCCCTGGAACACTCTTTCTCTAAACATCTGCCTGGCAGACTTCACTTCATGTAGGTCTTTGATCAACTGTCACGTCCTCACAGTGGACTTTATTGACTAATCTGTAAGAAACAAAATTTCCTTATGCTCCAGTCCTTCATCTTGCTTTTTATTCATAGTATATCTCCTTATCTGCTATCATATTACATATTCATTTTCTTACTATCTTCTGTACTAGAATATAAGTCCCATGAGGGCAAAGACTTCATTAATTTTATTCACTATTATATCACCAATGCATAAAACAGTGTCAGGTAGAGGTTAGCATTAAAAAGCAAACAGATATCTGTTGAATGACTGGGGATTCAGAGGAGAGCAGACTGAGATGGCAAATCAAGATGGAACAGGGCATGTAAATGCAGGAAGCTGTGATCCCGGAAGAGGACAGGGAGGGCGGGCATGCAGCTGAATGGGGAACATGGGATGGGAAAGGCAGAGC
>NW_027095569.1:0-42741 GCF_036850765.1 Saccopteryx bilineata | reverse complement strand
CCCCCTCCTTCCCTTCCTGTAAGCAGAGGAGATTCAGGCACTCCTTACCAGGATTATTGTGGCTTCCTCTTTGCTCCTTGGTTTTTGAGAGCTTTTCTTGCAGTTCAGTGTTGGTTTTTCATACTGATTTTTTCTAAATTGATTTGTATTCCAGTTTGGTGTTGAGAGCTGGGTGTCTGTGCATCCGCCTACTCCGCTGCCATCTTCTCTCCCCCTTATTGATCTTTTCAAAGAACCTACTCTTTGTTCTGTTAATTTTTTCTATAGTTTTACTGTTCTCTATTCCATTTATTTCTGCTCTGATTTTTATTATCTCCTTTCTTCGGCTGGTTTTGGGTTGTCTTTGTTCTTTTTTTTCTAGTTCCTTAAGGTGTGAAGTTAAGTGGTATATTTAGGCTCTCTCTTGTTTGTTCATATATGCCTGAAGTGATATGAACTTTCCTCTTATCACTGCTTTTGCTGCATCCCATAGATTCTGATATGTCGTATTGTCATTTTCATTAGTCTGTATATATCTTTTGATCTCTGCACTTATTTCTTCTTTGACCCATTCATTTTTTAAAAGTATGTTGTTTAGTTTCCACATTTTTGTGGGATTTTTTTTCTCCTTTTTGCAGTTGAATTCTAGTTTCAAGGCTTTATGATCAGAAAATATGCTTGGTACAACTTCTATTTTTCTGAATTTGCTGATGTTGTTTTTGTGGCCCAACATATGGTCAATTCTTGAGAATGATCCATGTACACTAGAGAAAAATGTATATTCAGTCACTTTGGGATGAAATGTCCTGTAGATGTCTATCATATCCAGGTGCTCTAGTGTTTTGTTTAAGGCCACTATATCTTTGTTGATTCTCTGTTTGGATGACCGATCTAGAGCCGTCAGCAGTGTATTGAGGTCTCCAAGTATGATTGTATTTTTGTCAGTTTTTGTTTTAAGGTCAATAAGTAGCTGTCTTATATATTTTGGTGCCCCTTGGTTTGGTGCATATATATTAAGAATTGTTATGTCTTCTTGATTCAGTGTCCCCTTAGCCATTATGAAATGGCCATTTTTGTCTCTGAGTACTTTTGTTGTCTTGTAGTCAGCATTATCAGATATGAGTATTGCTACGCCTGCTTTTTTTGGATGTTATTTGCTTAGAGTATTGGTTTCCAGCCTTTCACTTTGAATTTGTTTTTATCCTTGTTACTTAGATGAGTTTCCTGGAGGCAGCATACAGTTGGATTTTATTTTTTAATCCATTCTGCTACTCTGTGTCTTTTTATTGGTGAGTTTAATCCGTTTATATTTATTGTAATTATTGACACTTGTGAGTTCCCTATTGCCATTTTATAGATTGCTTTCTGTTAGATTTGTGTCTTGTTTAATCATTCTTTTCGTTTTTCTATCTTTTGTTTTTATTTGATTGTATTCCATACATCTTTCTACTGTTGCTATCTTTTTTATCTCATGTGCTTCTGTGGTGGTTTTTTCAATGGTGGTTAACTTTAGGTAATGAAAAGGATTCCTACCCTGTTCATTGTAGCACACTATTTTGTGAGTACTTTTGCACTCCATCGTCCTTTGCTACTGTTAATCTCCATCCTCTCCCTCCTTTCTTTTTGTTTTTGTCACAGTTTAAATTTGGTTTTATTGTGTTCTTCTTGGAGCTTTTACTTGTGGCTTTATTTTTTTTTGTTTTTTGTATCTGATTGGAAGACCCCCTTTAGTAATTCCTGGAGTGGGGGTTTTCTGATGATAAATTTCCTTATCTTTTCTGTATCTGTGAATGTGTTTATTTCTCCTTCATATTTGAAGGATAGCTTTGATGGGTATAGTATTCGTGGCTGAAAGTTCCTCTCTTTCAGGACTTTAAATATTGGGGTCCACTCTCTTCTAGCTTGTAGAGTTTCTGCTGAGTAATCTGATGATAATCTAATGTGCCTTCCTTTATATGTTGTATTCTTCTTTTCCATGGCTGCCTTGAGATTTTATTCTTTGCTGTTGGTTTGTGCCAATTTTATTATGATGTGCCTTGGAATAGGTTTGTTGGGGTTAAGAAAACTCGGAGTTCTGTTTGCTTCATGAATTTGAGGCTTTTGTTCTTTCCACAGGCTTGGGAAGTTCTCATCTATTATTTGTTTGAGTATGTTCTCCATTCCATTTTCTCTCTCTTCTCTCTCTGATATACCTGTTATTCTTATGTTATTCTTTCTGATGCAGTCAGATAATTCTTGTAGGGCTATCTCATTTTTTTAAATTTTTGAGTCTCTTTCTTCCTCTTTCTGTTGTGCCTCAAGTTGCTTGTCTTCTATTTCACTAATTCTCTCTTCTATCTGGCGTGTTCTATTAGCCAAGCTTGTTACCTCATTTTTCAGCTCATGAATTGAGTTTTTCATCACTGTTTGATTTGTTTTTATAGTTTCAATTTCCTTGGACATATATTCTTTGTGATCATTGAGTTGTTTTCTTAGCTCCCTAAATAGCCTTTCTGTATTTTCTTGTATATCTCTGAGGATTTTTAGGATTTCTATCTTGAATTCTCTGTCATTTAACTCCAATGTTTCCAATATATTAATTTTTTTCTTCATAGATTTTTCCTCATCTATCTGTGTTACCTCTTTTTCTTTTGTATTCATGATATTCGATTTTCTCTTCCTTAATGGCATCTGAGGGTGGTTTTGTTGATAGTATTAATGAGATTTAATAAAGAATAAAAAGTTAAAAAAATAAAAAAATAAAAAATTGAAAAGAGTTGTTTTTTTAAAAAAAATTAATAATGAAATAAAGAAAAATAAAATAAAATAAAAATTTAAAAAAAGGAAATTATTTTCCTTCTCCTTTTTTTTCTTTCTCTCCTCTCCTCTTTCTTGAGAAAATCTTGTGGTGAACTGTGAATTATATTGTATTTAATAGAACAAACAATGCCTGTAATGGAGGGCCTGAATTGGGGAAAATAATAAAGGGGTAAGAAAAAAAATAAAAAATAAAATAAAAAAGGGGGGTATGGACCCACAAAAAGCAAATAATGAAAAAATTTGGATCAAGAATAAAATGATTTGCGTTTAGGTGTTGGTTGACTAAGAGTTATGATGAGAGGAGTAAGAGGGAAACAGGAAAATGGGGGGACAAAATAAAAAATTACTATTGTATTTAGTGGAACAAGAGCTTGATAAAATGGAGAGCCAGGAATGGGAGCACTGCTAGTGAGTTAAAAAGGTGAAGTATAAACCCCCCAAAATGCCACAAACATAAGTTTGAGTCCCACATAAAATAATTTGTTTGTTATTGAGGTTTGAATGAGAGGAGATGTAAAGGAGAAAGGAAGAAACTAATATAGAGGGAGAAAAGAAAGAGAGAGAGAGAAAAAAAAGAGTGAACCACTAAAAGAAGAAAAAAGAAAAAGAGGAGAGAGAGAGAGAGTTAAGGGTTTTGGAGTGCAACCCTCATAAAGAGAAAGGAAGAGGAAAGAAAAGATAATGGGAGATGTAACACTTATGGGTAGTGTAGTTCAAGGAGAGGAGAGAGTAAGACTGGTAGAGGGTTAAATGACCAAACTGGAGGAGGAAAAAAAAAATCAAGGATGAAGATAAGAGAAACAAATGAACAAATATAATAAAATGGGATAGGTTATAAAGTCTGCGGATTATTCTGATTTTGAGAGGTTATCTTCTTGCTTTTTCTTTTCTCTCCCTCTTCCTTGTCGGTGACTCTGTACCCCGGGTTCTGCCCCTTTGGCACACTCAGGTAGAGGTTTGCAGTTGATAAGTCTCTATGGCAATGTCATGTATTGTGCTTTAGTCTCGTTGGCAGTCGAGGCTCATTAGCATTTATAGGCTCCAACAGTGAGAGAGTCCGTGTTCCTGGAGCCTCTCTCCTAGTCTTTCCTTCCTCAATTAGTAGCCTGAGAATCCAGCTATGGGTTTGATGCTGCCTCTGCCTGGATAGTAAGAGGCTTAAAGAGCTGGCAACTCCCCACTCTATTCCCACTCAGCACAGGGCTCTGGGTAAGGCTCAGTCAGTCAGAGCCGCTAGCATAATCAGCCGGGGCTTCCGCCTACTCAAAGACCTCTGGCTCTGCCACTCTGTCTGATAACACGGGAAGGCACCCACTCCTGGGGCGGTTGGAGGAAACTCTCATTCACTATTTTCACGCGCAGACCAGGATGTTAGACCAGAAATCTCGTCCTCTGAGTGAAACCCCCTGCTCGCACTGAAAAGTTCCAATGTTGGAATTGGCTCTTGCTCCGTCCCCGTGTGCGGCTTTTTCAAGGCACTGGGGTGGCCTGTGACTCCGTCCTCAGCCCACACAAAGGCCCCCGACTCTGCCCCTCCGTGAGACAACACAGGCTCCCACTCCCGAGGTGCTGGGTGGAGTCTCCTGCCCACTCTCCGTGTGCGCAGACCAGGATGTGAGGCCGTAGTCTTGCCCTCTGAGTGAAACCTCCCGCCCGCACTGAAAAGTTCCAGTGTTGGAATTAGCTCTCGCTCCCTCCCTGTGTGCGGCTCTCCCAGGTTGCTTGGGCAGCCCGGAGGCTTTCGGCCCACACAAAGGCCTCTGACTCTGCCTCTCTGTGGAGTAACATGGGCGCACCCTCCGGGGGCTTTGGAAGGAATCTCTCGCCCACTATGCGCCGACCAGGGGATCAGGTAAAATGGCTGCCCCGCTTGTCTTTCTTTGTCTGGGTTTGGCTCGAGTGTTAGCTGTATTGCCCGGGTTGTCACAGAAACAGTTTTTCCTCGGCTTGGATCTCCGTGCCACAGCCTGGTTCACCCGTCTATGCCGCAGCCTGGATCTATTCACCCCCTTTGCCCGCCTTAGTTTCTATATTCTCAGATTCCAGTGAAAATTGCCCTGTTTAGGTTAGTGAGGAAGGTGGAGCATTTCTTACTCCCTATTTCCTTCAGGGTTTGGTTATATATTTAGCCAATTTTTTGCTTGATCATACCTTTGGGTGTATTGTGAAATATCTGGAGGCTCCAAGGGTAGGTTTTTCTGTTTCTGGTTGAAGATCTTGTTGAGGTTTGGGGGAGATTTATCGGTATCGCTTCCTACCCCGCGATTACTCTGACGTCATCCAACTCTTTTTTATTTTTTAACCCCTCTTTTTTATGAATTCTAAAAAGCATAATTAAAAAAATGTAACAAAAATGTTTTTTAATGTCAGAATAAATTTAATTTTGTTGTATTTATTTTGTTTAATTACCATAAAAGCACACTTGAACTTTATATTTTTTTCTTTAATATTTGACGTAATTATTATTACATATTTTTCAGAAATTTGTATATAGTGTCCCTACAATTTGTAGGACTTTAAATGTGCCCCGACATCAAGAAGTTTGAGAACCCCTGCTCTAATGTTTCTTCTTCTGGCTCCGACATCCCCTTCCAAATCCAGGTCCACGGAGGTCTCCCACAAGCAAATGCACATAAGGCACATTTACACAAGGTACATTTGCACAAGGCACATTCACACAAGGCATGGACTTGCTTTTTAAATTTATTATTTTTTAAAGCCCAGTACTAGAGAAACATACTTAAATGCTTGTTTTGATTGACTTGTTTTGTGCCTCTGTTTCCTTCTCTATAAAATGGTGGCAATGTAATAATTCTCCAATGGAGGTTCAAAATGAGAAGTAGAATATATTGAAAATATTATCATAACACTTGTTTAGAAAAATATTGCATGTTCCTGGTCTGTTACAAAGACAAAAAATTCTAAGTTAGGTAGTAAATTGCTTGCTCACTACCCAAGAGTTCAAATAAGGCCTTAAATGAGTGGAGTGCTGTTACTTAAATTTATGGCACATATTATCTAAGAATTGTATTGAAGAAATTTGCATACATTACACAGTTTGGTATTTGTTAGCATTTCTCTTTTATAAAAGCATTTATGAAGACATTGGGTACATCACTAAGGTGAAAAATGTTTTCCTTTTTGGGGGGAAGAGCAATTGCACTGGAGTGAGTTGAAGGTCCTAATGATGGCACTTTATACGTGCTTATTGCTTTGCTGTTCTAAAACACTTTGCTGTTGTAAAGCACTCTCCAGTTGCCATTTTCTCCATTAAATGAGGTAGGCTGGATGTATGTTGTATTTGCCTACTTTTACAGGTCAAGAAACTGGGACTTGAACTGGTTAGTGCCTTGCCTAAGCCCACAGTGGCCTGAGGTGATAAACTGGGAGATTAGACCCAGCTATTTCCACTCTAGGTTTTGCCTCCTAATGCAGGTAGCTTCTCATCAACCTATTATTGCCTAGCCCCAGGGGAGTAGGAAAGAGAGAGTGCCACCTACTGGGAGTGCTGTACCAGTGTTTCTTCAGAACTTTGCTGGTAGCATCACAGACACATTTTTTGAAAGTCATAATTTTTCAGGAAAGAATAAGAATAAGTTTTTTCTGTTGCTAAAAAGAGGTGGGAACATCATAGAATTTTGCCATAGGGCATAATTATATAATTACTAATAGAAAAAACCATCATGTCACCATTTTAACATTACACTAGAGACAAACCTAATGCTTGCTAATTCTTTTGAGAAGCAATTTAGCATTTAGAAAAAAGTTCTTTTAATTTCATTTTTTGACATTTCTTTTCCATGAAATCTCCTTACAAGCCTGGGAGACTTTGCAGAACTGGCCTTGGCTTTGCAGAACTCTGGTCATGTGTTCAGCTGGGAGGCGGAGCATTGGGGAGGCAGACTAGATCCTGCTTAGACATAGTTTATGAAAAATATGCTTCTCAACTTTGTATGTTCAGAAGCCAAGGGTGGCAGCTCCTTAGAGGGAAAGTATTTTCAAGGTCACTTCAACCAGAGGGATTTTGACAACTGTCAAATGTTCTGGAGGATGCTGTCATTCTGGCTGCCTCTCTGGAGATGAATATTCCATGGCCTACACTCTTTCCTCCTATGAGTTTTGAGGAAAACTGGAGACCTAGGAAGCTTTTCAGTACTAGGGTTCCCTGGGCCTCATGTGAACCCTAAAGCTAAGGTCAGAAAGGTCCTTAGTGAGGCTCAGCAAGCACCCATCAGCCTGTGACAACACTCCGTGCTTTTTATGGGATCAACTCCCCATAAGGGTGCTGCATCCACAAGAGAACCCAAATATTGTAGCCAGGTTCTCCCCTCTGTGAAGACTAAGCCTCTGTCAATGGCTGAAACTTGGTCAAATATACTGCTCAAAAAATTAGGGGAGGGGAGATGACGTCAGAGTAATGGCGGGGTAGGAAGCGATACCGATAAATCTCCCCCAAAACTCAACAAGATCTTCAACCAGAAACAGAAAAACCTATACTTGGAGCTTCCAAATGCTTCGCAATACACCCAAAGGTATGATTGAGTGAAAAATTGGCTAAATATATAACCAAATCCCAAAGGAAATAGGAAGTAAGAAATGCTCCACCTTCCTCACTAACATAAACAGGGCGGCTTTCTCTGGTAACTGTGAATATAGAAACTGAGGCGGGCAAAGGGGGTGAATAGATCCAGGCCATGACACAAACGGCCAAACCAGGCTGTGGCACGGAGATCCAAGCTGAGGAAAATCTGATCCTGTGGCAACCCGGGCAATACAAGCTAACACTCGCGCCAAACCCAAACAAAGAAAGACAAGCGGAGCGGCCATTTTACCCGGTCTTCTGGTCGGTGCACAGTTAGTGGGCGAGAATTTCTTCCTAGGCCCCGAGAGTGGGTGCCCGTGTTGCCCCACGGAGAGGCAGGGTCAGAGGCCTTTTTGTGGGCCGAGGGCAGAGTCTCTGGGCAGCCCCAGCGCCCTGGAAAAGCCACACACGAGAGGGAGTGAGAACTAATTCCAACGGTGGAGATTTTCCGTGCTGGAGGGTGTTTCACTCAGAGGGAAATGCGGCCGGCCTCATATCCTGGTTTGCGCGCGCAGATAAGGAGTGAGCGATTCCTCCGAGTGCCTCGGCAGTGCGCGCCCATGTTATCACACAGAGGGGCAGAGTCAGGGGCCTTTGTGTGGGCCAAAGCGGAATCTCGGGCTGCCCCAGCGCCTTGCAAAAGCCGTGCACGGGGACGGAGCGAGACTCAATTCCAACGCTGCAACTTTTCCCTGCGGTTGGGGGTTTCACTCAGAGCGTGAGACTGCTGCCTGGATATCCTGGTCGCAGACAGTGAGTGAGAGTTTCCTCCAAGCGCCCCGGAAGTGGGCGCCCGCTTGTGTTACCGGAGAGAGTGGCAGAGCCAAAGGTCTTTGAGTGGGAAGAAAGCCCGCCTGATTATGCTAGCAGCTCTGACTGACTGAGCCTTACCCAGAGCCCTGTGCTGAGTGGGAATAGAGTGGGGAGTTGCCAGCTCTTTGAGCCTCTTACTATCCAGGCAGAGGCAGCAGCAACCCCATAGCTGGATTCTCAGGCTACTAATTGAGGAAGGAAAGACTAGGAGAAAGATTCCAGGAACACGGACTCTCACACTGTCGGAGCCTATAAATGCTAATGAGCTTCGACTGCCAACGAGACTAAAGCACAATACATGACATCGCCATAGAGACTTATCAACTGCAAACGTCTACCTGAGTGTGCCAAAAAGGCAGAACCCGGGGTACAGAGTCAACGACCAGGAAGAGGGAGAGAAAAGAAAAAGCAAGAAGATAACCTCTCAAAATCAAGAATAATCTGCAGACTTTATAACCTATCCCATTTTATTATATTTGTTCGTTTTTTTCTCTTATCTTCATTCTTGATACTTTTTTTTCCTCCTCCAATTTGGCCGATTAACTTTCTACCGGTCTTACTCTCTCCTCTCCTTGAACTACACTACCCATAAGTGTTACATCTCCCATTATCTTTTCTCTTCTCTTCCTTTCTCTCTATGAGGGTTGCACTCCAAAACCTTTAACTCTCTCTCTCTCTCTCTCTCCTTTCTTTTTTTTTCTTTTAGTGGTTCCCTCTTTCTCTCTCTCTCTCTCTTTCTTTTCTCCCTCTATATTAGTTTCTTCCTTTCTCCTTTACATCTCCTCTCATTCAAACCTCAATAACAAACAAATTATCTTATCTGAGACTCAAACTTATGTTTGTGGCATTTGGGGGGTTTTTTACTTCACCTTTTCAACTCACTAGCAGTGCTCCCATCCCTGGCTCTCCATATTATCTAGTTCTTGTTCCACTAAATACAATAGTAATTTTTTAATTTGTCCCCCCATTTTTTCGTTTTCCTCTTATTCCTCTCATCATAACTCTTAGACAACCAACACCTAAAAGCAAATCATTTTATTCTTGACCCAAATTTTTTCCTTATTTGCTTTTTGTGGGTCCATATGCTCTTTTTTTTTTCTTTTTTCTTTTTTTCTTTTTTTTTCTTTTTTTTTTTTTTTGTCCCTTTATTACTTTTCCCCAATTCAGGACCTCAAACACAGGCATTGTTTGTTATAATTCACAGTCCACCACAAGATTTTCTGAAGAAAGAGGGGAGAAGAGAGGAGAGGAAAAAAGGAGGAAAGGAATAATTTTCTTTTTTTTTAAATTTTTATTTTATTTTATTTTTCTTTATTTCATTATTAATTTTTTTAAAAAACAACTCTTTTCGATTTTTTATTTTTTTATTATTTTTTTAACTTTTTATTCTTTATTAAATCTCATTAATACTATCTACAAAACCACCCTCAGATGCCATTAAGGAAGAGAAAATCGAATATCATGGATACAAAAGAAAGAGAGGTAACACAGCTAGGTGAGGAAAAATCTATGGAGAAAAAATTTAATATATTGGAAACCTTGGAGCTAAATGACAGAGAATTCAAGATAGAAATCCTAAAACTCCTCCAAGATATACAAGAAAACACAGAAAGACAATTTAGGGAGCTCAGAAAACAACTCAATGAAAACAAAGAATATATGTCCAAGGAAATTGAAACTATAAAACAAATCAAACAGAGATGAAAAACTCAATTCACGAGCTGAAAAACGAAGTAACAAGCTTAGCTAATAGAACAGGTCAGATAGAAGAGAGGATTAGTGAAATAGAAGACAAGCAACTTGAGGCACAACAGAGAGAAGAAGAAAGAGACTCAAAAATTTAAAAAAATGAGATAGCCCTACAAGAATTATCTGACTCCATCAGAAAGAATAACATAAGAATAATAGTTATATCAGAGGGAGAAGAGAGAGAAAATGGAATAGGTCACATACTCAAACAAATAATAGATGAGAACTTCCCAAGCCTGTGGAAAGAACTAAAGCCTCAAGTTCAAGAAGCAAACAGAACTCCAAGTTTTCTTAACCCCAAAAAACCTACTCCAAGGCATATCATAATGAAATTGACACAAACCAACAGCAAAGAAAAAATTCTCAAGGCAGCCAGGGAAAAGAAGAATACAACATATAAAGGAAGGCCCATTAGATTATCATCAAACAAAGAACAAAAACCACATGATCTTATCAATAGATGCAGAAAAGGCTTTTGATAAAATACAACACAATTTTCTGTTTAAGACTCTCAACAAAATGGGTATAGAAGGAAAATATCTCAACATGATAAAGGCCATATATGATAAACCATCAGCTAACATCATATTAAATGGCACAAAACTGAAGGCTTTCCCCCTTAAATTAGGAACAAGACAGGGTTGTCCACTCTCTCCACTCTTATTTAATGTGGTACTAGAGGTTCTAGCCAGAGCAATCAGACAAGACAAAGAAATAAAAGGCATCCATATCGGAAAAGAAGAAGTAAAGGTATCACTTTTTGCAGATGATATGATCCTATACATCGAAAACCCCAAAGAATCCACAAAAAGACTACTAGAAACAATAAGCCAATACAGTAAGGTCGCAGGATACAAAATTAACATACAGAAGTCAATAGCCTTTCTGTATGCCAACAATGAAACAACTAAGAAGGAACTCAAAAGAATAATCCCCTTCACGATTGCAACAAAAAAATAAAATACTTAGGAATAAACATAACAAAGAATGTAAAGGACTTATATAATGAAAACTATAAACCATTGTTAAGGGAAATTGAAAAAGATATAATGAGATGGAAGAATATACCTTGTTCTTGGCTAGGCAGAATAAATATAATCAAGATGGCTATATTACCCAAAGCAATATACAATTTTTTTTTTATAATTTAATTTTTTTAATGGGGTGACATCAATAAATCAGGATACATATATTCAAAGATAACAAGTCCAGGTTATCTTGTCGTTCAATTATGTTGCATACCCACCACCCAAAGTCAGATTGTCCTCTGTCACCTTCTATCTTGTTTTCTTTGTGCCCCTCCCCACCCCCTATCCCTCTCCCATTCCCCCCTCCCCCCCCGTAACCACCACATTCTTGTCAATGTCTCTTAGTTTCAGTATTATGTCCCTCCTACGTATGGAATAATACAGTTCCTGGTTTTTTCTGATTTACTTATTTCGCTTCGTATCATGTTATCAAGATCCCACCATTTTGCTGTAAATGTTCCGATGTCATCATTTCTTATGGCTGAGTAGTATTCCATAGTGTATATGTGCCACATCTTCTTTATCCAGTCATCTATTGATGGGCTTTTTGGTTGTTTCCATGTCCTGGCCACTGTGAACAATGCTGCAATGAACATGGGGCTGCATGTGTCTTTACGTATCAATGTTTCTGAGTTTTTGGGGATATATACCCAGTAGAGGGATTGCTGGGTCATAAGGTAGTTCTATTTTCAGTTTTTTGAGGAACCACCATACTTTCTTCCATAATGGTTGTACTACTTTACATTCCCACCAACAGTGTATGAGGGTTCCTTTTTCTCCACAGCCTCTCCAACATTTGCTATTACCTGTCTTGCTAATAACAGCTAATCGAACAGGTGTGAGGTGGTATCTCATTGCCGTTTTGATTTGCATTTCTCTAATAGCTAAAGAAGATGAGCATCTTTTCATATATCTGTTGGCCATTTGTATTTCTTCCTGGGAGAAGTGTCTATTCATATCCTCTTCCCATTTTTTTATTGGATTGTTTGTTTGTTTGTTGTTGAGTTTTATGAGTTCTTTGTATATTTTGGATATTAGGCCCTTATCTGAGCTGTTGTTTGAAAATATCATTTCCCATTTAGTTGGCTTTCTGTTTATTTTGTTATCAGTTTCTCTTGCTGAGCAAAAACTTCTTAGTCTGATGTAGTCCCATTCATTAATTTTTGCCTTCACTTCTCTTGCCATTGGAGTCAAATTCATAAAATGCTCTTTAAAACCCAGGTCCATGAGTTGAGTACCTATGTCTTCTTCTATGTACTTAATTGTTTCAGGTCTTATGTTTAGATCTTTGATCCATTTTGAGTTAATTTTTGTACAGGGGAGAGACTGTAGTCCAGTTTCATTCTTTTGCATGTGGCTTTCCAGTTTTCCCAGCACCATTTATTGAAGAGGCTTTCTTTTCTCCATTGTGTGTTGTTGGCCCCTTTATCAAAAATTATTTGACTATATATATGTGGTTTTATTTCTGGACTTTCTATTCTGTTCCATTGGTCTGAGTGTCTATTTTTCTGCCAATACCATGCTGTTTTGATTGTCGTGGCCCTATAATAGAGTTTGAAGTCAGGTATTGTTATGCCCCCAGCTTCATTCTTTTTCTTTAGGATTGCTTTGGCTATTCGGGGTTTTTTATAGTTCCATATAAATCTGATGATTTTTTGCTCTATTTCTTTAAAAAACGTCATTGGAAGTTTGATGGGAATTGCATTAAATTTGTATATTGCTTTGGGTAATATAGCCATCTTGATTATATTTATTCTTCCTAGCCAAGAACAAGGTATATTCTTCCATCTCATTATATCTTTTTCGATTTCCCTTAACAATGGTTTATAGTTTTCATTATATAAGTCCTTTACATTCTTTGTTATGTTTATTCCTAAGTATTTTATTTTTTTTGTTGCAATCGTGAAGGGGATTATTCTTTTGAGTTCCTTCTCAGTTGTTTCATTGTTGGCATATAGAAAGGCTATTGACTTCTGTATGTTAATTTTGTATCCTGCGACCTTACTGTATTGGCTTATTGTTTCTAGTAGTCTTTTTGTGGATTCTTTGGGGTTTTCGATGTATAGGATCATATCATCTGCAAAAAGTGATACCTTTACTTCTTCTTTTCCGATATGGATGCCTTTTATTTCTTTGTCTTGTCTGATTGCTCTGGCTAGAACCTCTAGTACCACATTAAATAAGAGTGGAGAGAGTGGACAACCCTGTCTTGTTCCTGATTTAAGGGGGAAAGCCTTCAGTTTAGTGCCATTTAATATGATGTTAGCTGATGGTTTATCATATATGGCCTTTATCATGTTGAGATATTTTCCTTCTATACCCATTTTGTTGAGAGTCTTAAACATAAAATTGTGTTGTATTTTATCGAAAGCCTTTTCTGCGTCTATTGATAAGATCATGTGGTTTTTGTTCTTTGTTTTGTTGATATGGTGTATTACATTAACCGTTTTACGTATGTTGAACCATCCTTGAGATTCTGGGATGAATCCCACTTGATCATGATGTATTATTTTTTTAATATGTTGTTGTATTCGATTTGCTAGTATTTTGTTTAGTATTTTAGCATCTGTATTCATTAGAGATATTGGTCTGTAGTTTTCTTTTTTTGTGCCATCCTTGCCTGGTTTTGGTATGAGGGTTATGTTGGCCTCATAAAATGTGTTTGGAAGTATTGCTTCTTCTTCAATTTTTTGGAAGACTTTGAGTAGAATAGGAACCAAGTCTTCTTTGAATGTTTGATAAAATTCGCTGGTATAGCCGTCAGGGCCTGGACTTTTATTTTTGGGGAGGTTTTTAATGGTTTTTTCTATTTCTTCTCTACTGATAGGTCTGTTTAGGCTTTCTGCTTCTTCTTGACTCAGTCTAGGAAGGTTGTATTGTTCTAGGAATTTATCCATTTCTTCTAGGTTGTTGAATTTAGTGGCATAAAGTTTTTCATAGTATTCTACAATAATTCTTTGTATATCTACGGTGTCCGTGGTGATTTCTCCTCTTTCATTTTGGATTTTGTTTATATGAGTTCTTTCTCTTTTTTCCTTGGTAAGTCTTGCCAAGGGTTTGTCAATTTTGTTGATCTTTTCAAAGAACCAGCTCCTTGTTCTATTAATTTTTTCTATAGTTTTTCTGTTCTCTAATTCATTTATTTCTGCTCTGATTTTTATTATCTCCTTTCTTCGGCTGGTTTTGGGTTGTCTTTGTTCTTCTTTTTCTAGTTCCTTAAGGTGGGAAGTTAAGTGGTTCACTTGGGCTCTCTCTTGTTTGTTCATATATGCCTGAAGCGATATGAACTTCCCTCTTATCACTGCTTTTGCTGCATCCCATAGATTCTGATATGTCGTATTGTCATTTTCATTAGTCTGTATATATCTTTTGATCTCTGCACTTATTTCTTCTTTGACCCATTCATTTTTTAAAAGTATGTTGTTTAGTTTCCACATTTTTGTGGGATTTTTTTCCTCTTTTTTGCAGTTGAATTCTAGTTTCAAGGCTTTATGATCAGAAAATATGCTTGGTACAACTTCAATTTTTCTGAATTTGCTGATGTTGTTTTTGTGGCCCAACATATGGTCAATTCTTGAGAATGATCCATGTACACTGGAGAAAAATGTATACTCAGTCACTTTGGGATGAAATGTCCTGTAGATGTCTATCATATCCAGGTGCTCTAGTGTTTTGTTTAAGGCCACTATGTCTTTGTTGATTCTCTGTTTGGATGACCGATCTAGAGCCGTCAGCGGTGTATTGAGGTCTCCAAGTATGATTGTATTTTTGTCAGTTTTTGTTTTAAGATCAATAAGTAGCTGTCTTATATATTTTGGTGCTCCTTGGTTTGGTGCATATATATTAAGAATTGTTATGTCTTCTTGATTCAGTGTCCCCTTAGCCATTATGAAATGGCCATTTTTGTCTCTGAGTACTTTTCCTGTCTTGTAGTCAGCATTATCCGATATGAGTATTGCTACACCTGCTTTTTTTTGGATGTTATTTGCTTGGAGTATTGTTTTCCAGCCTTTCACTTTGAATTTGTTTTTATCCTTGTTACTTAGATGAGTTTCCTGTAGGCAGCATACAGTTGGATTTTCTTTTTTAATCCATTCTGCTACTCTGTGCCTTTTTATTGGTGAGTTTAATCCATTTACATTTAGTGTAATTATTGATACTTGTGAGTTCCTATTGCCATTTTATATCTTGCTTTCTGTTAGTTTTGTGTCTTGTTTGATCCTTCTCTTTCGTTTTTCTATCTTTTGTTTTTATTTGGTTGTATTCCATACATCTTTCCTCTGTTGCTATCTTTTTTATCTCATGTGCTTCTGTGGTGGTTTTTTCAATGGTGGTTACCTTTGAGTAATGAAAAGGGTCCCTACCCTGTTCATTGTAGCGAACTATTTTGTGAGTACTTTTGCACTCCATCGTCCTTTGCTACTGTTAATCTCCATCTTCTCCCCCTCTTTCTTTTTGTTGTTGTCACAGTTTAAATTTGGTTTTATTGTGTTCTTCTTGGAGCTTTTACTTGTGGCTCTGTTTTTTTTTGTTCTTTGTATCTGATTGGAGAACCCCCTTTAGTAATTCCTGGAGTGGGGGTTTTCTGATGATAAATTCCCTCATCTTTTCTGTATCTGTGAATGTTTTTATTTCTCCTTCGTATTTGAAGGATAGCTTTGATGGGTATAGTATTCGTGGCTGAAAGTTCCTCTCTTTCAGGACTTTAAATATTGGGGTCCACTCTCTTCTAGCTTGTAGAGTTTCTGCTGAGAAATCTGATGATATTCTAATGGGCCTTCCTTTATATGTTGTATTCTTCTTTTCCCTGGCTGCCTTGAGAATTTTTTCTTTGCTGTTGGTTTGTGTCAATTTCATTATGATATGCCTTGGAGTAGGTTTGTTGGGGTTAAGAACACTTGGAGTTCTGTTTGCTTCTTGAACTTGAGGCTTTAGTTCTTTCCACAGGCTTGGGAAGTTCTCATCTATTATTTGTTTGAGTATGTGATCCATTCCATTTTCTCTCTCTTCTCCCTCTGATATACCTATTATTCTTATGTTATTCTTTTTGATGGAGTCAGATAATTCTTGTAGGGCTATCTCATTTTTTTTAATTTCTGAGTCTCTTTCTTCTTCTCTCTGTTGTGCCTCAAGTTGCTTGTCTTCTATTTCACTAATCCTCTCTTCTATCTGACCTGTTCTATTAGCTAAGCTTGTTACTTCGTTTTTCAGCTCGTGAATTGAGTTTTTCATCTCTGTTTGATTTGTTTTTATAGTTTCAATTTCCTTGGACATATATTCTTTGTGTTCATTGAGTTGTTTTCTGAGCTCCCTATATTGCCTTTCTGTGTTTTCTTGTATATCTCAAAGGATTTTTAGGATTTCTATCTTGAATTCTCTGTCATTTAGCTCCAAGGTTTCCAATATATTAAATTTTTTCTCCATAGATTTTTCCTCATCTAGCTGTGTTACCTCTCTTTCTTTTGTATCCATGATATTCGATTTTCTCTTCCTTAATGGCATCTGAGGGTGGTTTTGTTGATAGTATTAATGAGATTTAATAAAGAATAAAAAGTTAAAAAAAATAAAAAATAAATAAAAAATCAAAGAGTTGTTTTTTTTTTAAAAAAATTAATAATGAAATAAAGAAAAATAAAATAAAATAAAAATTTTTTAAAAAAGGTAATTATTCCCCCCCTCCTTTTTTCCTCTCCTCTCCTCTCCCCTCTTTCTTGAGAAAATCTTGTGGTGGACTGTGAGTGATAACAAACAATGCCTGTGATGGAGGGCCTTAATTGGGGAAAAGTAATAAAGGGGCAAAATAGAAAAAGAAAAAAAAGGAAAAAAAAAGAAAAAAGAAAAATAAAGAACATATGGACCCACAAAAAGCAAATAAGGAAAAAATTTGGGTCAAGAATAAAATGATTTGCTTTTAGGTGTTGGTTGTCTAAGAGTTATGATGAGAGGAATAAGAGGAAAACGGAAAAATGGGGGGACAAATTAAAAACTTACTATTGTATTTAGTGGAACAAGAACTAGATAATATGGAGAGCCAGGGATGGGAGCACTGCTAGTGAGTTAAAAAGGTGAAATAAAAACCCCCTAAAATGCCACAAACATAGGTTTGAGTCCCAGATAAGATAATTTGTTTGTTATTGAGGTTTGAATGAGAGGAGATGTAAAGGAGAAAGGAAGAAACTAATATAGAGGGAGAAAAGAAAGAGAGAGAGAGAAAAAAAGAGGGAACCACTAAAAGAAGAAAAAAGAAAGGAGAGAGAGAGAGTTAAGGGTTTTGGAGTGCAACCCTCATAGAGAGAAAGGAAGAGAAGAGAAAAGATAATGGGAGATGTAACACTTATGGGTAGTGTAGTTCAAGGAGAGGAGAGAGTAAGACCAGTAGAGAGTTAATCGGCCAAATTGGAGGAAGAAAAAAAAGTATCAAGAATGAAGATAAGAGAAACAAACGAACAAATATAATAAAATGTGATAGGTTATAAAGTCTGCAGATTATTCTTGATTTTGAGAGGTTATCTTCTTGCTTTTTCTTTTCTCTCCCTCTTCCTGGTCGGTGACTCTGTACCCCGGGTTCTGCCCCTTTGGCACGCTCAGGTAGAGGCTTGCAGTTGATAAGTCTCTATGGCAATGTCATGTATTGTGCTTTAGTCTCGTGGGAGTCGAGGCTCATTAGCATTTATAGGCTCCGACAGTGAGAGAGTCCGTGTTCCTGGAGCCTTTCTCCTAGTCTTTCCTTCCTCAATTAGTAGCCTGATAATCCAGCTATGGGGTTGCTGCTGCCTCTGCCTGGATAGTAAGAGGCTCAAAGAGCTGGCAACTCCCCACTCTATTTCCACTCAGCACAGGGCTCTGGGTAAGGCTCAGTCAGTCAGAGCTGCTAGCATAATCAGGCGGGCTTTCCGCCCACTCAAAGACCACTGGCTCTGCCACTCTGCCCGGTAACACAAGCGGGCGCCCACTTCTGGGGGGCGCTTGGAGGAAACTCTCACTCACTGTCTGCGACCAGGATATCCAGCCAGCAGTCTCACGCTCTGAGTGAAACCCCCAACCGCAGGGAAAAGTTGCAGCATTGGAATTGAGTCTCGCTCCATCCCCGTGCGCGGCTTTTGCAAGGCGCTGGGGCGGCTCGAGATTCCGCTTTGGCCCACACAAAGGCCCCTGACTCTGCCCCTCTCTGCGATAACACGGGCGTGCACTGCGGAGGCACTCGGAGGAATCGCTCACTCCTTATCTGCGCGCGCACACCAGGATATGAGGCCGGCCGCGGTTCCCTCTGAGTGAAACCCTCACCAGCACAGAAAATCTCCACCGTTGGAAGTAGTTCTCACTCCCTCCCATGCGTAGCTTTCCCAGGGCGCTGGGGCTGCCCAGAGACTCTGTCCTCGGCCCACAGAAAGGCCTCTGACCCACTCTCGGGGCCTAGGAAGAAATTCTCGCCCACTAACTGCACACCGACCAGGAGACCGGGTAAAATGGCCGCTCCGCTTGTCTTTCTTTGTTTGGGTTTGGCGTGAGTGTTAGCTTGTATTGCCCAGGTTGCCACAGGATCAGATTTTCCTCGGCTTGGATCTGTGTGCCACAGCCTGGTTCGGCCGTTTGTGCCTCGGCGGCCTGGATCTATTCACCCCCTTTGCCCGCCTCAGTTTCTATATTCACAGTTACCAGAGAAAGCCGCCCCGTTTAGGTTAGTGAGGAAGGCGGAGCATTTCTTACTCCCTTTTTTCTTCGGGGTTTGGTTATATATTTAGCCAATTTTTCACTCAATCATACCTTTGGGTGTATTGCGAAGCATCTGGAAGCTCCAAGTATAGGTTTTTCTGTTTCTGGTTGAAGATCTTGTTGAGTTTTGGGGGAGATTTATCGCTATCGCTTCCTACCCCGCCATTACTCTGACGTCATCCCGCAATATACAAATTTAATGCAATTCCCATCAAACTTCCAATGACGTTTTTTAAAGAAATAGAGCAAAAAATCATCAGATTTATATGGAAGTATAAAAAACCCCGAATAGCCAAAGCAATCCTAAAGAAAAAGAATGTAGTTGGGGGCATTACAATACCTGACTTCAAACTATATTTTAGGGCCACGACAATCAAAACAGCATGGTATTGGCAGAAAAATAGACACTCAGACCAATGGAACAGAATAGAAAGTCCAGAAATAAAACCACATATATATAGTCAAATAATTTTTGATAAAGGGGCCAACAACACACAATGGAGAAAAGAAAGCCTCTTCAATAAATGGTGCTGGGAAAACTGGAAAGCCACATGCAAAAGAATAAAACTGGACTACAGTCTCTCCTCCTGTACAAAAATTAACTCAAAATGGATCAAAGATCTAAACATAAGACCTGAAACAATTAAGTACATAGAAGAAGACATAGGTACTCAACTCATGGACCTGGGTTTTAAAGAGCATTTTATGAATTTGACTCCAATGGCAAGAGAAGTGAAGGCAAAAATTAATGAATGGGACTACATCAGACTAAGAAGTTTTTGCTCAGCAAGAGAAACTGATAACAAAATAAACAGAAAGTCAACTAAATGGGAAATGATATTTTCAAACAACAGCTCAGATAAGGGCCTAATATCCAAAATATACAAAGAACTCATAAAACTCAACAACAAGCAAACAAACAATCCAAAAGAAAATGGGAAGAGGATATGAATAGACACTTCTCCCAGGAAGAAATACAAATGGCCAACAGATATATGAAAAGATGCTCATCCTCTTTAGCTATTAGAGAAATGCAAATCAAAACGGCAATGAGATACCACCTCACACCTGTTCGATTAGCTGTTATTAGCAGGACAGGTAATAGCAAATGTTGGAGAGGCTGTGGAGAAAAAGGAACCCTCATACACTGTTGGTGGGAATGTAAAGTAGTACAACCATTATGGAAGACAGTATGGTGGTTCCTCAAAAAACTGAAAATAGAACTACCTTATGACCCAGCAATCCCTCTACTGGGTATATACCCAAAAAACTCAGAAACATTGACTTGTAAAGACACATGCAGCCCCATGTTCATTGCAGCATTGTTTACAGTGGCCAAGACATGAAAACAACCAAAAAGCCCATCAATAGATGACTGGATAAAGAAGATGTGGCACATATACACTATGGAATACTACTTAGCCATAAGAAATGATGACATCGGAACATTTACAGCAAACTGGTGGGATCTTGATAACATGATACAAAGCGAAATAAGTAAATCAGAAAAAACCAGGAACTGTATTATTCCATACGTAGGTGGGACATAATAGTGAAACTAAGAGACATTGATAAGAGTGTGGTGGTTACGGGGGGGGAGGAGGGAATGGGAGAGGGATAGGGGGTGGGGAGGGGCACAAAGAAAACAAGATAGAAGGTGACAGAGGACAATCTGACTTTGGGTGGTGGGTATGCAACATAATTGAACGACAAGATAACCTGGACTTGTTATCTTTGAATATATGTATCCTGATTTATTGATGTCACCCCATTAAAAAAATAAAATTATTTTAAAAAATATCAGAATAAATTAATTTTGTTGTATTTATTTCATTTCATTACCATAAAAGCACGCTTGGGCTTTATTTTTTTCTTTAATATTTGACTTAATTATTATAACATATTTCTCAGAAATTTGTATATAGTGCGCCTACAATTATTTGTGGGATTTTAAGTGCACCCCAACTTCAAAAAGTTTGACTACCACTGCAATAGAGCCATGATAATCAAAATAGCATGATATTGGCAGAAAAACAGACATTCATCTTTAAAAACATGATTCTGATTTCTCTCTCTGATGCTGTAAGATAAAAGAAAATACATAGAAAATAAACATACTGGTCTCTGTGACCATTCCTGCCATTGAGTGCCAAAGTTCTGTGAGCTGATCTAGCAAATGTATCAAATGCAAGGAATGGGGACATAGGAAGTTTCCATCTGTAACCAGTTGATCAGAAGCACAAGTCATATCTAAAGTGTATATTTTAATGAAGGTGAGAGATTTGCAGTTTTGTGGAGTGAGCACTTAATCTGTAGGATATGATGTTGTCTGGGTAGATTGTGTTAGAATCGAATTATTATAAATTGTAGAACACCAGCTGGTGCCATACAGAATTGCTCAGTGTGGGGGAAACCTCTATTTATTTGGTGAGTGTTCTGTAATAAGTAGTAAAGGAGATGCACAGGAGAGAAATACCAGTAACAAAGGAAAAACTGAGTCTTAATTTTCCCTTTACAGATGCTTTCTCAGGTCATTCCTTTCTATAGTAATTTCTCTGACTTCCTGTTCTAATAAAACTTAATGTATCCTGTGTACAGAGCAGGTAATCACATTCTGCTTTATAAAATCTCTTACAGTGGTATTATTGAACTTTCATTAATTTCTTGTATTTTATCTTTCATGTCCTCTATTTTTCTTAGTAAAGCTGAAAAAAATGTAAACATTCCATTAAACCAAAACAAAAGCAGGTATTTTGTGGAATCTGATGTCCTTTTCTCATCTTGTAATTTTTTATTTTTCAATTATAGTTTCCATTCAATATTATTGAGAGCCCTCAACAAAATGTTTTGTATTTGGGTACTTGAGAAGAACCCATTAACAGTTGATCTTTCTTACAGCTGCTAATTCAGGGATTTCTTAAGGAGAAAGAAGTAAAAATAAGTACATTTTAATATGTTAGGATTTACTGTGTTTTTAGGCACAGGAGGTAGGAAGAATCAATGTATATTTTTTATTTTCAGATCTCTAAATAAAAAGTTTTCTGAAAGGAAATCAAAAACCTAGAGTCAATTGCTATCATTTCTTAGTTTTCTGTGATTTGGAAAATAATGCTGTCCTATCCTCATGTCTTAAAATTTATGGCCATCTATATTAGGCAAACTTGCCTTAACTCTGGACTTTCCACTGAAGATGACTCATTTAAAGTGACACATACTTATGATTTTACTTTCCTTTGTTCATTCCCATTTTAAGCTCTTTCAGTTTTGAATCAACATGCCTTCCTAATTCCTCCTTTCATTTTACAATCTGTGTTGTGAGTCTAATGGTAGAGCTTTATTTTATTATTAAATTATAGGAGATTATTAGTATGGGTTGACTGAACTTATACTAAATCCAAACCTCAAAGAAAAATCTTAGAACTGTATGTTCAGTTTATTGGCTTTGGGTTATGCCACTAAATGTCCTAAAGTTCAAGGATTTGCTATAAATTAAACATGTTTTGAACTTTTGAACTTTCAGGTGTACTTAAGCATACTTTTTATTTTTCATCAAATAAGTTTATTTGTGGAGACAGTTCTAGAACATGAATTTCACTTTTTCTTCAAGGATTGCATGAGAGATGAAAAACATTTATGGGCTGCATTTGATTAGAGTTCTTATTAGCTGAAAAAAATACTGACCTCATACTTGTTACTAACTACTTTTCTGAGTTACTTTGCCCTTGTTTCTGTGGGAGTTTCATTGGGCCTGGATTTGTCACTAATTCCTAAAGTCTAGGCACTCATGCCAGAGATTGGGTCAACATGTTTTGTTACAATGTCTTTTTTTAATTTTTATTAATTTTAATGGGGTGACATCAATAAATCAGGGTATATATGTTCAAAGAAAACATGTCCAGGTTATCTTGTCAATCAATTATGTTTCATACCCATCTCCCAAAGTCAGATTGTCCTCTGTCACCTTCTATCTAGTCTTCTTTGTGCCCCTCCTCCTCCCCCTTTCCCTCATCCTCCCTCTCCCTCCCGTAATCACCACACTCTTGTCCATGTCTCTTAGTCTCATTTTTATGTCCCACCTACATATGAAATAATGCAGTTCTTGTTTTTTTCTGATTTACTTATTTCACTCTGTATAATGTTATTAAGATCCAACCATTTTGTTGTAAATGATCCGATGTCATCATTTCTTATGGCTGAGTAGTATTCCATAGTGTATATGTGCCACATCTTCTTTATCCAGTCATCTATTGAAGGGCTTTTTGGTTGTTTCCATGTCTTGGCCACTGTGAACCATGCTGTAATGAACATGGGGCTGCAAATGTCTTTACGTATCAATGTTTCTGAGTTTTGGGGGTATATACCCAGTAGAGGGATTGCTGGGTCATAAGTTAGTTCTATGTTCAGTTTTTTGAGGAACCACCATACTGTCTTCCATAATGGTTGTACTACTTTACATTCCCACCAACAGTGAATGAGGGTTCCTTTTTCTCCACAGCCTCTCCAACATTTGCTATTACCTGTCTTGTTAATAATAGCTAATCTAACAGGTGTGAGGTGGTATCTCATTGCAGTTTTGATTTGCATTTCTCTAATAACTAATAAAGATGAGCAATGTCTTTTGACAAGTTATTTTTGATCATTTGTGTGTGTGTGTGTGTGTGAGACAGAGAGAGACAGGGACAGACAGAAATAAAGGGAGAGATGAGAAGCATCAATTCTTTGTTGCAGCACCTTAGTTGTTTATTGATTGCTTTCTCCTATGTGCTTTGACCTGGGGTGTTGGGAGGCGATGCAGCAGAGTGAGTAACCCCTTGCTCAAGACAGTGACCTTGGACTCAAGCCAGCAATCTTGGGCTTCAAGCCAGCGACCTTTGGGCTCAAACCAATGACCATGGGGTCATGTCTGTGGCCCCACACTCAAGCCTGCAACCCTGCGCTCAAGCTGTTGAGCCTGTGCTCAAGGCAAATGACCTGCGCTCAAGCCCGCAAACTTGGAGTTTCCAACCTTGGTCCTCTATGTCCCAGTCTGATGCTCTTTCCACTGCACCACTGCCTGGTCAGGCTTCAATTTTAATGATTCTGTGTTTAAGGAACTTTCATTGAATGGAGGGAGATCTGGCTTTATTGGTTGGCTCTAGCTGGACATCTGCCACGTGGTAGGCTGGTTTAGCCACTGCCATGGTGTTTAATGAAGGACAACAATGGAGAGAAGCAGGCACCCTTCCCTGCTATTTCTCCTAGGTGCTTTCTGGGGGACTGCATTTGTTCTAGAATGGCCTTCGGGGTAAGGCCTGCTCTGTGGCAGACCTAGGATCTTAGGGAGAACTGACCTTCTTGCTGGAGTGCTATGTTTGCAGCTCAGTCATTGGCATGGCCTCTAGGGGTGCTCATTTTGAGGTGCACTGGGCGGCAGGGGCTCTGACTCAGCAACTTGACTTTTATGCTTTCTTAAGTATGTTTTAATATTAGCAACATATTTCTGTAGTTATTTACAGTTATCAAATACTTTTTCAGTATGGTAATGAGTCTTTACAACCCTGACTAGCAAGAGAGGCTGGACTTCCATGTCCCATGTTACAGTTAAGGACAGTCATTTGTCAAGGTCATACATGTAGTAAGTGACAGCTTTCTGTAGAGCAGGGTTTGTCATCCTTAGCATTTTTAAAATATATATTTCTATATTTACAGTATATTGATTTTAGAGAGAGGAGAGAGAAAGAGAAAGGGTGTGGGAAAGAGTGAGAAGCATCAACTCATAGTTGCTTCTCATATGTGCCTTGACTGGGTGAGCCCAGGGTTTAAACTGACCACCTCAGCATTTCAGGTCAACACCCTGCACCACCACAGGTCAGGCAACCTTAGCATGTTAAATTTGGGGGTGCAGAAATCTGTGTTATGGAGGACTATCTTGTGCACTGCAGGATGTTTGGCAGCATCCTACTGCCTTGGCCTCTGCCTACTACATGCCACTTGTAAAATGCCCCCGGGCCTGAGTTCTGATCATCTAAAATGTCTCCAGATATCACCGCATGTCTTCTGCAGGTAAACTTGTCCCCTGTTGGGAACCACTGATCTAAAATAGAGGTCATTTCCACTTTAAACCTAGTTTATTTTTTACACTGCTGATGAAGTCCTACATTACTTTGTCTCTTTTTTTTCTTTACAGAGATAGAGAAATAGACAGGGACAGACAGACAGGAATGAAGAGATGAGAAGCATCAATCATTAGTTTTTTGTTATGCATTATAACACCTTAATTGTTCATTGATTGCTTTCTCATACATGTCTTGACTGCAGGCCTTCAGCAGACTGAGAAACCCCTTGCTTGAGCCAGTGACCTTGGGCTCAAGCTGGTGAGCTTTTGCTCAAACCAGATGAAATCTCGCTCAAGCTGGTGACCTCTGTGTCTCAAACCTGGGTCTTCCACATCACAGTCCGATGCTCTATCCACTGCACCACTGTCCAGTCAGGCTCCTTTGTCTTATATAGTGCAATAGTCACAAAATTAGAGCTTTTTGCAAGTAGGTAGAACTTAGTATAAAATGAAAACTTTAAAAAAGTGGGGAAAATTTCACTTCCACACTTAAAGTGAACCCTTTTTTGATCTTTCTACTGTAAGAATAAACATCAATTATCTATTTCCCATAGAGTGGCAAATTGTTCAGCCCTAAGAATAGTTTGTTACATGGAGGTTTTGTTTAATTCTCACTTAATTGCATATGCAGGGAGTTTTTCAATGTCTCCTATGTAAAGTGCATACTTGACTTAGGGAATTTAACAATTCACCAACTAAATAAAATAACCAAGGATATATGAAATTGTGCATAGATGCCTAGTAATATTTTAGGCTGTCTTTGATATTTGAGAGACAAATAACATGTGTTTCTACTGACTTTAAATATTTATTGAGCATTCATTATGTGCAAGACTCGAAGCTAGGAGCCAAAATGCATTATGTGGCAGCTTTCATCCAGGGACTGGAATCCTCTCCAGACCTCAGCAGGATACCATTAAATTGTATTGTTAGAAGGGTGGGAAGATGTGCTAGAAGCCCGAGAGTGTGAGAGGGTTTGGGTTAGTAGTAAAAAAAGTACTTGGAGATTTTAAAGTAATATAAAAATACCAAAGAAAAAAATTAAGTAAATCATAATCTCATACAAATTAGAAAACCAATTTTGTTGTTTTAAAGTAATTCAAATAATTTGATTGTATCTGTTGAGTTCTGTGTGTTAGGTTTTTCCAGCTCTCTGGGATAAAAGTGACATACCAGTACAATCTACCGATACAGTATTTTGCAAAATGATTGCCACCACAGTTAGCTAGCACCTGCACCATGTCATATAGTTACCATTTCTTTGTCACCTGTATTATTTCTTAAAGCTGCATCTGAATCGAGTGTGGCAGATCATATACATAATGCCTTAGACAGTGATTTGACTTATAGCCTGCCTGTGGAGGTTTGTTTTCCCACTGTCAATCTGCTTTAGAATATTTTTTTGGGGGGAAACAACAGCCAGAACTTTTGGGACAGAGAAAGACTGGCCAGAATAATACTCTTAATAAAGTCACTGATGTTTATGAGGTATAAAGACTCTTCCTGGGATCTGTGCCCATGGGGAAGATGGAAGGGAAAAAATCTTATCTGAAGGTACATTATCAAATACATTTTGTCTCCCGCACATGTGGTTGTATAGAAGAGGGAGTGAAATAAAGGGAATAGATTGGCTAAGGGTAGATTTTATTCAAAACAATTGTTTCTTCAGTGAGGTATAAAATTGTGGGGCAAGAGAAATATGGACATGAGAAGGTTACACATTTGGTTGGATCAGTTTATTCTGTTGGGTTGTGAGCTCATCTCATAAAACTGGGACATAGAACAGGGGAGATATGTGTCTATGAGAAGGGGTTGAGGGAGTTAGCATTTTAAAGCATTTATTGTGTTTTAGATGATTTAGTGTATGTTTAAATAATTTACAGTCTCCTAAGAACCTTCTGAGCTAGGTGATGTTAGCTCCTTTTTACAGAGTGAGAGCTCTGCTGTAGAGGAGAAAATGCAGAGAAGCTCAGAAATGCCACCTAATTTGTGACTGAAACAGACCCCCAATCTGTCTCACAATAGAGCCTGTTTTCTTTTCTGTAAGAGCTGAGTAATAACTTCAGGTTTGTTTCCTGGCTGTTATCTTATAAATGTTACAATATATAGTTGGTGCTTAGAAGATGCCTGCTTTGTTGTATCAGTCTCTCTGTTGCTTCCTGAGTAATCACCAGTGGGCCAGTCATAGGATCAGCATATATGAAAGAGGGGACAGAGGATTTGGAATCAGAGCTGTTTTCAAAAGTTAGTCCTGCCACTTTGTAGTTTTGTGACATTGGACATGTTTCTTAACTACTCTCAGCTTCAGTTTTTTCAACTGAAAAGCCTAAGAAATAATAGATATCTTCCAGGATTGTTGTGTGCATTAAATGGGTATGTAGAGTATGTGGCCACAGAGCCTGGCATCTTGTAAACATCCCACCAGTGGGAGACACTCTTATTATCAGAGGTTGGGGAGGGAAAGGAGACTTGTCGTTCTAGCTCCCCACCCTGCCCTAGAGGGGTGCTCCCACTCTTTTAGCTTTCTCAGGTTTGGTTTTCTATTTACTCTATAAATTGTAACTCTGAAATCTATTTAACTATTTCTAATGCAGTGCTACCTTTTGCCAAATCTAATTGAATTTGGTATATTTTGAAATCTTCTAGGACACAATTTGAAAGACTAACAGAAGGAAACTACTTAAAAACAAACTGGAATCAATAAAAAACAGATTAATATGATTTTTACTGGTCAGAACAGGACAGGGTATTACCTGGGGTAGTTAACTTGTTTCATAGTGAGTTAGTTTCTGAAAAGTGTCACTAGCATTGGCACTGGCAGATATACATAAAAAAGACATCATTCAGTATGACATGTAACAGGGCTGAAAGCAATGATAATTAGACTACTTTCCCACTGGATCTGAGTGTCAGCCAATATTAGAGCATCAGATTGATCTTCCTTAAAGGTTTTATTGCCTGAGATAGATGGGAGCATTAATAAAACTGGGTCTTGGTCAGATGTTACCATTCCCACTCTGGGAGGGAAATGTCAAGAAGAAAGAAAGAACTCTGCAAATATCAGTCAAAGTTGGTGATATTGTGTCATGCTTGCTGTTCTCCTGACAGTCCCTGCCCTCTCAAGACAGCTACTCCATAACTATCTGGAAGGAAGAGACTGCCAGGATGAAGGTGGGTCAGCAGGTCAACTGTCCCCCAAAGCAGTGTGATCTTTTATTCAAGCCCATGGCCTTCCCAGGGTTGGGGTGTGATGGAGACCCACATTTCAGTCAGGCAAAGAAAGACCAGCTAGAGGACTTAACACCCATGGGAGAGAGGGTGTTAACTGGGCCAAGAAGTCTCCTCTAGTTTTATCTAAATTATCTAATGTTCAGAAAAAAATAATATCCTAAACTTTATTCCAAAAGAGGTAAAAGAGAAAACTCTTGGAGGAGTCTGAAATAAGAAGAGTGTGGGCTCTGAGACAAACTGCCTGGATTCAGATCTGGACCTCACCACCTGGAGCAAGTCATTGCCACTCTCTATGACTCACTTTCCTCACCAGTAAATGAGGCTACACCCCAGCCTCTCTCTCCCATTTTAATATCTCAAAGTCGTGCCCATTCTTTAAAGTCCCAGTTAGCTGTCGTCCCCTCATGCAGCCTTGTCCTGAGTTCACTTCCTTGGCATGCTGCCTGTGCCCTGTCTGTGCTGTCCACTCTTGGGCACTTCCCCCACATCATACATATGTATGTGTTTTAATTCAGCAAAAAGGAATAAGAGACTGCATCTTAGATTCTTTTGCCTTATATCTTAAGTAAAATATCTGCAAAAATCTGTTAACTGAATGAATGAAAACTCAAAAGGAGCAGTTATGTGTCAGGCAGTATGCAAACTGGTGTCTGTGTGGATCATCCAATTTAATTGTCACCAAACTCTGTGACAGAGACACAACTGTTTTTGACATTTTCTGAATGAGTAAGGAGATTAGGTCATACTGTTGTTAAGTATTAAGATTCAGACCAAATCAGTCTTTACCAGCCTGATGAATATGATAAAGTAATGGTTAATATTTCTATAGCACTTCTTATAGACCAGGCACTGGACCAGGTGTTTACATGTATGGATTCATTTATTTCTCACAGCAGTCCCTTGAGGTCAATGGTATTATTGTTACTAATGAAACAATGAGATTTCAGTTCTTTTCTTCATGAAAGAATTCAGTCAAGAGACAAAGTGCAGCAAGTGACACAAGTATTTATTGGCTATGCAGGAAGAAAGTCAGAGAGAAAGGGACCTTGGAGACAAGTTCAAGGGGTTAAGCCTGGGATGAATGACCACTGCCTTTTGCATCTCTTAGAGTCCCTTAGAGCAGTGTTCCCCAACCTTTTTTGGGCCATGGACCAGTTTAATGTCAGAAAATATTTTCACAGACTGGCCTTTAGGGTGGGACAGATAAATGTATCACATGATCGAGACAAGCATCAAGAGTAAGTCTTAGATGGATGTAACAGAGGGAATCTGGTCATTTTTTAAAAATAAAACATTGTTCAGACTTAAATATAAATAAAATGGAAATAATGTAAGTTATTAATTCTTTCTCTGCGGACCGGTACCAGTCTGCAGCCCAGTGCTTGGGGACCACTGCCTTAGAGCTTAGAAGGAGAGAGGCAAGCAAACCGTGCCTGAGGGGAAGATGGGGAGGAGGAGGAGAGGAAAGGCACAGGGGTGCTCTGGGAAGGGAGAGCTTGCTGGGACCTCCTTCCAAAGGGATTTTAAAGGTGGGGATTGTAGGGGACATCCAGGGGGAGATCTCAACAGAATACTCATTAACTCTCTTGGTGTGTCCTTTTAGGGTTGTGATCCCCACTGATTGGCCAGCACCAGGGCAGGGTCATTATTCAGTGCAGCTGGTCCTAAGGTCAGCCATGGCTCCCCTTCATCTGCTTTTGCTGCTCTTCTGGACTGGGAGCTGAATACAACTAAGGCTTAGATGTTATCTCTAGGCCTCAGTGCTTAAGGGAGAGGCTGTTCAAGGGCTCGTATGGGGTTGGTATGAGGCTATTTTCCTGCCCCTTGTTCCTCCTGTAAGGGAGTCTAAAACCACATGTCATGGAAGGAAAGGTCAGGGGGAAAGGCCAGAACCACATGACCAGCATTATGAAATCAGGGGTCCAAACCGCATGGTCAGCAATATGATAGTGGAAGAAAGGTTTGCCTGAGGGGCAAGGTCCTTGTTTTCCCAATTTTACTTGTTGGTAGGCACCTGGGCTTTCTGCCCTGGTGGCCTTCTGTGTCTGGCCTATAGACTTTGCTCTGATTATGTCTAACAGACTACCACATCATACCCATTTTATAGATGAGAAAATAAAGACATAGATTAAGTAATGTTTTTAGGATTACAGAGCCTAGAACTAGTAAAGCTAGAATTTAACTCAGACAAATTATTATTTTTATTTTTAATTCTTTACTCTTGGTATGTTCTTTTCCTGATGGCCTCTTAGGGAAGAAAATAGATACTAAGGCTCGTTGAAGTTATATGGGACAGCCATATATATATATATATATATATATATATATATATATATATATATATATATATATATATATATTATGATGTTGTTTGAAAGATTAGTCCCCCTCTAGCTTCTAAAGTATAATTTCCTACATTCTATTCAGAAAACTTAAAACAGCATAAAAATAACCCAATCCATGAAACTTCAGCAGTGTCCTAAGTTTTATAAAACATGAGAAGATTATGAAACTAAATTTAAAAATTCTCCTAAACAGAGCCTATCCTCACTTCTCATCTGCACAAATCTGTGACACTGTTTTGGTTGGTTTCCTCTTCTTCTTTCCCTGCAGGGTAGTTGTTTAATGGCTAAAAGAAACCCCAATAAAATAGCAAGTCAATAATTTCTACTTCTTACTTTAGTCCCTCCCTAGATTTCAGTCTCCCAAGTAGAAATCTAAATGACATTCCAGTGGTTAGATGCACTGAGTTCCCATGGCTTAAGTAGCAGTCTGTGGGTGAGGCAAAGTACATGGATTCTAGAATTACCAACCTTACTGGCTGACCCTGGATAACTTCTCTGCGTTTAAGTTTCCTTAAGTTTTCTCTAATATGATTGACAAGGTGACTTCCTTCTTCTTTCTTCTGGCAAGACTTTAATTTGAATACTGAGTTCAGGTAGAGTATTTCCATTTAGCATATTATAATTGTCACTGAAAACAAAGTTGTGATTTTAGGAGAGTATAAAATATGGCCATTCAGCCTAAAATGGGAAGTCAAGATAGAGTATCGATCCTTGTTGTCTACTGTCTTCCTTGGGCTCCATCTACGCTTCTCAGTCAGTTCTCCATCTTGACGTGGATGTTTTTTGGACAGTAGCTCTCAAACCATCTACCTTTCAGCCCCTATTCTTACTCCCAGCTTAGACTCCCTAATACCACAGGAAGAAAGCACCGGTTCTTGCTTCTCAGAGAAAGAGAAACTGAACTTCCTCCATTCACACAGTACTTCTTATCACACTACTGGGCAGAGTTTCTAACCAGGGGGATATTGCAATAATCTTTTTATTTTTATATATTGCATTAGCCATACAAACACCTTCACTTGCCTGAGGCCTTGTGTACATGGAGATTATGGTTAATTCAGTGTAAAAGCTAGCTTGACCTATTTATTTAGCATTCTTTCAGTAAGATATGTTATTGAATGGACCATATCCGCAGGTTTGCGTGAGTACCCAGAACATCAGAACATGGCATGTAATAGTTAGACATGAAATGAGTGCTCTTTTACTTTATTGTTGCAAAAACACATAACATAACATTTACCATTGTAACTATGTGTTTCTTTTTTTGTTTGTTTTTGGAGGGTTTTTTTTTTTGTATTTTTCTAAAGTTAGAAGAGGGGAGGCAGTCAGAAAGACTCCTGCATGTGCCCGACCGGGATCCACCTGGCATGCCCACCCAGGGGCGATGCTCTGCCCATCTGGGGCATTGCTCTATCTCGGCTGGAGCCATTCTAGTGCCTGAGGCAGAGTCCATGGAGCCATCCTCAGTGCCTGGGCCAACCCTGCTCCAAAGGAGCCTTGGTTGTGGAAAGGGGAAGAGAGAGATAGAAGGAAGGAGAGGGGAAAGGTTGGAGAAGTAGATGGGCACTTCTCCTGTGTGCCCTACCGGGAATCAAACCTGGGACTTTCACATACCAGGCTGACACACTACCACTGAGCCAACTGGCCAAGACCACCATTATAACCATGTTTAAGTGTACAGTTTCATAGTATTTAATATATTCACATTATTGTGAAAAAATCTTCAGAATTATTTCATCTTATAAAACTGAAACTCTTTTACCCATTAAACAACTCTTCCCACCCCTACCTCTCCCAACCATCAAACTGCTTTTTGTTTCTATTAGTGTGACTACTTTAGATATCTCATAAGGGGAATCATACAGTTTGTGTGTGTGTATATATGTGACTGATTTCTTTCACTTAACATTATGTCCTCAAGGTTCATTCATATTGTATGTGACAAAATTTTTTTCTTTTTAAGGCTGAATAATATTTTACCCTATGAATATACCACATTTTGTTAATCTCTTTATAAGTCATTGTACATTTGGGTTGCTTTCCCCTTTTAGCTGTTGCGAATAATGCTGTTATACACATGGGTCTGCAAGTCTCTCTTTGAAACTCCACCTTTGGTTCTTTGAGATGTATACTCAGAAGTGAAAATGCTGGATAATATGGTTGCTCTATTTTTTATTTTTTAAATTTTATTTATTGATTTTTAGAGGAAAGAGAGACAGAATGAAAGAGAGGGAGAGAGAGAAATGGTGAAGAAATATCGCAGACCAGCACAGCTCCTAATTCTGGGTTTTGAGTGAGAATGGTATGGAATTAAGAAAAAGAATGGGATCGGGAAGACTCTTCAATGCTGATGGCAATATCCAAGTGCCCCATAGCCCCAGTTTGCTTCATTACATAGCCATATGCAAATCAAGGAAGTCCTTGATACAAAGTTACACATCCAAGGCTAAAACAGGAACTCTCCCAAGGCATAAACAGGAATTTTCCTACCATGCATAGGTGAAATCAACCAACATCTGAACAAACAAAGAGTAAGAGGAAGGGCATGTAAATTGCTTCCAGCAACTTAAGCAAGCAAGTGAAGTGGGTGCAAATACTCAGCATAATACCCAAATATGAAGATGGATGGGGGAGAACTTAGCCTTTTGCTAAACATTGAATCTACAAAGGCTTTTTGCCATTTACAGTCCACAACAAAGAAACAAAACACATCAACTCATAATAGTTGCTTTCTATATGTGCCTTGACTGGGCAAGCCCAGGGTTTTGAACTGGTGACCTCAATCTTTTAGGTCAATGCTTTATCAATGAGCTCCACCACAGGTGAGGCTGGTTGCTCTATTTTTAACTACTGTTTCCCATAGTAGTTGCTCAATTGTATTGTATATTTCCACTAACAGTGTGCAAGGGTTTCTGTTTCTTCACATCCTGATCCTCCCCAGTACTTTCTTTTTCTCTTTCTTTCCTTCCTCCCTTTCCCCCTCCCTCCTTCCCTTCCTTCCCTTCCCCTTCCTTCCTTCCTTTTGATTCTTTCTTTCTTTCTTTCTTTCTTTTTTTTCTTCCTCTTTCTGGTCTTCATCTTTGTCTTTTAATAATGGCTATTCTAATAAGCATGAGATAATCTCTCTTTTTTGTCTTGAGAAGAATAAAACCAGACTTGTAAGAGATTTTTTTAATTTTTAAAATTATTTTTAATTAGAGCTTACATTCAATATTTTGCATTGGTTTTAGGTCTACAACATAGTATATGCTTTACATATATAACAGCATAGCCAGTTATATGCTTTACAATGTATCCTCCCTGATATTTCTAGTACCCACCTGGCACCATACATAGTTAATACAGTATTATTGACTATTCCCTATGCTGAACTTTACAGCCCCATGACTGTTTTATAACTACCAATCTGTACTTCTCAATCCCTTCATCTTTTTTAACCATTCCTCCCACTTCCTTCCCTTTGGCAAGCATCAGTTTGCTCTTTGTATCTATTAGTCTGTTTTTGTTTTGTTTGTTCATTTATATCATTCATTAGATTTCACATATAAGTGAAATAATATGCTACTTGTCTTTCTCTGACTTATTTCACTTAGCATAATACACTCTATGTCCATTAATGCTGTGGCAAATGGTAATATATATACTTTTTTTGGCCAGGTAACATTCTATTGCAAATATGTATATCATATTTTAACTAAAATTTTTAGTTGAGTTTATTAAGGTGAAAATAGTTAACTAATTATACAGGTTTCAGGTACCCAATTTTATAACACTTCTCTGTATATTGTATTGTGTATTGACTACCCACCCCTGCCAAGTTAAGTCTTCATCCATCACCATTTAAGCCCCCAAAACCTCCTCCACCTCTCCCCTCCTGGCAATCACCACACTGTTGTCTGTGTCCATAGGTTTTTTTGTCCTTTTTTGCTCTATCCCTCCACCTTCCTTGCCCAGCTTCCCCCCATTGCACCCCCATAGCTGTCAGCTTATTCTCTATGTATGAATCTCTCTACTTCTTAATTCATTTTGTTCATTAGATTCCATCCTCATATGAGTGAAATCATATGGTACTTTTCTTTCTCTGACTGGCTTATTTAACTTAGTTAGCATAATGATCTTCAGGTTCATCTATGCTGTCACAAAAGGTGAGATTTCCTTCTTTCATGGCTATGTAGTACTTTATTGTACATATGTACCACAGCTTTTTTATCCAGTCATCTACTGATGGACACTTAAGCTGTTTTCAGATTTTGGCTATTGTCAATAATACTGTAATGAACATTGAAGTGCATTATTCTTTGGAATTAGTGTTTTAAGCTTCTTAGAATACAATGTCAGTGAGATTGATGGGTCCAGAGGCAGTTCTATTTTTAATTTTTAGTTAACTTTATACTGCTTTCAATAGTGGCTGTACCAATCTGCATTCCCACCAACAGCACACGGGGGTTCTTTTCCCCACACCCTCACCAACACTTATTGATTGCTGATTTAGTAGTGATGATAGCCATTCTGACAGGTATCAGGTGATATCTCATTGTGGTTTTAATTTGCATTTTTCTGACTACTGACATTGAGTGTTTTTTCATATGTCTCTTGGCATGTGCATGTCCTCTTTAGAAAAACATCCATTCAGGTCTTTTGCCTGTTTTTTAAATTGGATTTTTTGATTTTTTTTTTTTGGTGGTGGTGGTTTCTGGGTGATGTCATAAAAATGGCAGCCTGAGAGATATTTCTCATATCTCTCCTTGAAATTTCAATAAATTGAACAACTATAATGCAGTGAAGAAACTCCAGCTGAGCTTGCAGCTGTGACTGAAAGATCTGTGCAACAAATGGACTGAATATGGGATGGATTGAAAAGGGGGACAGGAGATAAAATGATTTTATGGTGGAATCTGGAGAGAAGGCAGAGGACTGAATTTTTCTTTCTTCTTGTTGGACTTATGAAGGGAGGCTTGAGTTTTATTCTGAGTCAGGAGAGGTGGAGAGGCTGGGGGGCAGAGGAGAAGGAGCTGAACTAAATGGTGCAACCAGGTGCATGATTACATCCTGGGTTACCAAAGACATCCCATGTCGCTTGGTTTGCAATCACCTGGTGATCGGCACATGCTCAACAATCATTCAATCGGCACTCACTGGACCACAGTGCAGCATGGCATGCATTTCATTGGTGCACACTAAACCCTGGGTATTTGGCCCATGTGTTGCTATGTACTCTCAGCCCACAGTGCTCAAGTACACTCAGCCTGCAGCCAGCAATCTACCAGTGGCCCACACGCTGCACAGTGTCATGGAAGATCAAAGTGTGTCCCCAGCCTCCAAGATCCCACCTTCCTCCCCACACAGTAAAAAATGTGGTGGTGGTAGGCCCCCTCACAGCTGGCTCTCTGAGGCACTCTCTCTCCTGAGAGACAGAGTGCTCTGCATCTGATTTTCTGGTCTTCTGAGACATGGGGAAGAACTCCCTGAGACTTGAAACCACCACTTTTGAAGCCATAAAGCTGAAAAGCTATAAAGCTGAAACTGTAAAGCCCTCACAGCATGTCTCACCCACCAATGTGAATGTGTCCCTGTCTACCTCACTATGACAGCAATGTCTCAGTGGAGTTCTTCCTAAGACCTCACACACCCAAAACATGTAGTATAGCAAAACCTACTAAAAAAATTGTTTCTTGTTGGAGTTCTTAACAATACTACCCTCAAATACCATCATGAAAAAAGAAATCAAACATCATGGATATACTAGACAAAGATGTAGTTCACATAAGTAGTGAAAAATCTCCCGAAAAAAAAAAATCTCAATTACATGAAAATCTTGGAGTTAAATGACAGAAAATTCAAAATTGAAGTTCTAAAAATACTCAAAGAGATGCAAGAAAATACCAATAGGCAATTTAATGACCTCAAAAAACAAATTAATAAATAAAAGAAGTACTTCAAGGAGATTGAAACTATAAAAAATCAAACAGAGATGAAGAGCTCAATACATGAACTGAAAAATGAGGTATCAAGTTAAGCTAATAGAACATGCCAGATAGAGGAGAGAATCAGTGACATTGAAGACAGGCAACTAGAGATACTATACAGAGAAGAAGAAAGAGACTCACAAATTAAAAAGAATTAGATCTGCAAGAACTGTCTGACCCCATCAAAAAGATCAATACAGTGGTACCTTGAGATATGAACAGACCAATATATGATTTTTTAAGATACAAACTGTGACTCAGTCTGTATTTTTGTTTGAGATTCAAGCGAAATTCTGAGATAAGAGTCGTGATTCAGGAAGCTGCTGCTAGTTGGTGCATTGGTGCACAGGTCCAGTATTGGCAGTTTGATATACAAGTTGACTGACTTACCAGCTCAGTTACAGAAATTAAATTCATATCTCAAGGCACTACTGTATAAGAATAATGGATATATCCAAAGAAGAAGAGAGGAAAAAGAGAATGGAGAACCTATTTAAACAAATAGTTGATGATAACTTTCCATGTCTGTGGAAAGAGAGCAGGGGTCCCCAAATTATGGCCCACAGGCCACATGTGGCCCCCTGAGGCCATTCATCTGGCCCCTGCTGCACTTCCAGAAAGGGCATCTCTTTCATTGGTGGTCAGTGAGAGGAGCACAGAACGCAAAGTGCGGCATCGCTCACGTACAGTACTACTTCCAGTGATGCAGGATGCATACATCCTGACTCCAGAAGTGCATCATATCACTTGTTACACCTAGCAGTGACAAATATGGAACCAGACATTGGCCATCTCATTAGCCAAAAGCATGCCCATTGTTCCCATTGAAATACTGGTCAGTTTGTTGATTTAAATTTACTTGTTTTTTATTTTAAATGTTGTATTTGTTCCCATTTTGTTTTTTTACTTTAAAATAAGATATTTGCAGTGTGCATAGAAATTTGTTCATAGTTTTATTTATAGTCCAGCTCTCCAATCGTCTGAGGGACAGTGAACTGGCCCCCTGTGTAAAAAGTTTGGGGACCCTTGAGTTAGAGCCTTGAATCCAAGAAGCAAACAGAACACTGAGTTACCTCAATCCCGCCAGACCTACTTCAAGGCATAGCATAATAAAGCTGTCAAAAATCAATGACAAAGAAAGAATCCTCAAGGTAGCTAGGGAAAAGAAAACCATAACATATAAAGAAAAGCCTATGAGGTTACCATCAGACTTCTCAGTAGAAACTATACAAGCCAGAAGAAAGTGGTCCCAAACATTTAAAGTACAGAAAGAGAGTAATTACCAGCCAAGAATACTATATCCATTAAAGCTATCCTTCAAATATGAAAGAGAAATGCTGTAAAAACTTTTATAGACATACAGAAGCTGAGGAAATTTATCATCAGAAAACGCCCACAGCAGGGAATACAAAAGGGGGTTATTCAACTAGATACAAAGAACAAAACAAAGCTACAGGTAAACTCCAACCAGGTCACAATAAAAATAAGAATAATCTGTGACAACAGTAACATAAAACGGGAGAGGACAAAAGAGGATGGAATGCAGAAGCACTCTTATGATAATGGACTATTGTAAATATGACAATTTTTCTTTTAATAACCTAATGGTGATCACCCACGAAAATTCCTCTACTGAAACATGTAACTTAAAAAAAGAAGAAACAGGGAAAAGAAGTATAGAATGCCACCAGACAAAAACAACTGACAGAAAGACAAAAGAGAAGAACCAAATGAGAAACAGAGCCATCAGAAAACAATACATAGAATGGCTATAGGAAATCCTCAAGTGTCAATAATTACCCTAAATGTAAATGACTTGAAATCACCAAAAGTGAAACACAGAGTAGCAGATTGAATCAAAATGTAAAACCCAACCATATGCTACTTTCCAGAGATACATCTAAGCTGCAAGGACAAAGTGAAAGGTTGGAAAACAATTCTCCAAGCAAATGATACCCAAAGAAAAGCAGGCGTGGACATACTCATTTCTGACAATGCTGACTTTAAGACAATAAAGGTAACCAGAGACAAAGATGGTCATTTCATAAAGATAAAGTGGACATTATATCAGGAAGGCATAACATGTTTTAATATATAGGCACCAAACCAGTGAGCACCAAAATATATTAACTGATCTAAAAATAGAAACAGATGAAAACACAATCATACTTGGAAATCTCAACACACCATTGATGGTTATAGATTGATCATCCAACCAGAAAGACAATAAAGAAATATTGGCCTTAAATGACACGCTAGACCAAACAGACATAATAGACATTTATAAGACATTTCATCCTACGACTTCAGAATATACGTTTTTCTCCAGTGTACATGGAACATTCTCAAGAATAGACTGTGTTGCCTGACCTGTGGTGGCGCAGTGGATAAAGCGTCGACCTGGAAATGCTGAGGTCGCCAGTTCGAAACCCTGGGCTTGGCTGGTCAAGGCACATATGGGAGTTGATGCTTCCAGCTCCTCCCCACCTTCTCTGTCTCTCTGTCCTCTCTCTCTCCCTCTCTCTCTATCTCCCTTTCTTTCTCATCTCTAAAATGAATAAATAAAATTAAAAAAAAAAAAAAAGAATAGACTGTGTGTTGGGCCACAAAACTAATATCAACAAATTCAGGAAAACTGAAATTATGCCAAGCATATTTTCTGACCATAAGGCTTTAAAATTAGAATTCAATTGCAAAAAAGAAGTAAAAGAAACCCACAAAAATGTGGAAATTAAACAACATACTTATAAAAAATGACTAGGTCAAAGGCAAGAAAAAGCAGAGATCAAAAGATATATACAAGACCTTTTGTACCTTGCACATTTTGAGAAGGGGTATGTCCTTGCCATGTTAATGCCTTTAATGGTTAATAATTCATCAAGAGTCTTTTTGGTCTGGCCCATTTATATCCCCAGGTACATCATCCTCAACCTTTTATAATCTATGGCAGGGGTCCCCAAACTTTTTACACAGGAGGCCAGTTCACTGTTCCTCAGACCGTTGGGGGGCCGGACTATAAAAAATATTATGAACAAATTCCTATGCACACTGCACATATCTTATTTTAAAGTAAAAAAACAAAATGGGAACAAATACAATATTTAAAATAAAGAACAAGTAAATTTAAATCAACAAACTGACCAATATTTCAATGAAAAAGGTGCCCTTCCAGAAGTGCAGCGGGGGGCTGGATAAATGGCCTCAGGGGGCCGCATGTGGCCTGTGGGCCGTAGTTTGGGGACCCCTGATCTATGGTCTAGCCAAACTAACCTACTTGCAGTCATATGAATATTACTTTTTTTCCTTTCATTTTTTGTTCTTTGCATATGTTATGATTTCTACCTATAATTAACATTCACCCACCCACCTACACTTATCTGCCAAATTCTCATCTGCCTTTTATGTCTCAACCTGCGCATTTCTACTTTGATCTGCCCTCTAAGGGACCCACATTGATTTTTGTCCATTAGAATGAGTCAACTCCCCTTTGCCACATTTTTCATTTACATATCTTCTGGTTTTATACTTGACATGTTTTCTATGAAGCCGCACTGGCCTGAAGATTTAGGAGCACTTACCAGGCCTCAGAAACCTGAGGATACTAAAACACCAGAGGTGCTGTGGAGAAATTAGTGTTCTTATAAGAAGAGAGAGAGAGTAAGAAACTCTCTTTCTCTTTTGTCCATGTGGAGGACACAGTGGGCAGGCAAACACTCAAAAACCAGGAAGAGAGCTTTCGCTAGACCCAACCATGATGCCTCCCTAATACTGAACTTCCAGCCTCCAAAACGAGGGAATTACGTGTCTGTTTAAGGCACCATCTATGGTATTTTGTTATAACAACACAAACTGAATAAGATAGGCACTGAGAAATTCAAATGGAATCTTCTTGTTTTGGTAGATAATTCCTTTGAGATGGTATTTACCTGCCATGCACATGGACTGGTAGGAATGATTAGGGCATTGCTAATTTATTGTGAAATCTTTTGCTTCAGAGAAAAAAAATTAAAACATTGCTCTGTGAATTTTTATTTAAAAAAGGCATTTGTGCAATGAAACATACAACATTAGTGCAGTTATGAAAGATAAATGTGTAAAACCAAATAGTAAGGGAAAGCTAAGGATTTTGGAGAGATAAGGAAACAGAATATTTGAGCTATCTGAAGCAGAAAGAAATACATATTAAAATTTAAATTCATGAAAAAAATTTCTATAGCCAGCTTCAGCTCTTTACCAAATAGCCTGTCAGTTTTATCACCCAAACTGAGGCAAATTTTCCTGAAAACCATTAAGAACCTAAAGTCCTCATTCAGGGCCATAATTTTTCTTTCTGTCCTTCTCTGCTAATTTGCAGACACATTTATAAATAAGCCATGGATTATAATTTTAGTGCACACTCTCCTCAGCTGCATCAAAAAAGAAAGCAGAAAAATAAAGTCCAAATATGGTTAGCTACAATCATTCTATCAGCTCTTTCCTTCCTTTTTTTAAAAAATAAAAAATATTTTATTAAACTCTTCTTCATAAACAGTTTTAACTTTTTTTCAATTTAAAAACAGAAGTGATAGAATGAACATACTTGAATAGATTATATTCACAGCTTGGGAAAATTACTTGACAAAAAATGTGAAGGCTTTCAAAAGAGGTATAAAAGAAAAACATTAAATTATTTCAAGATTTTTAAATTGGCCCTACGATTACTTGACTACTGGTCCAAAATGTATCTTAATGTCAAGATATTTTTCTAATAAAAACAAAGTATGCCCAAGAGGTATAAGGCATACAAGTTAGGTAGAAAATAACCTCTCCTAACACCTCATTGGAACATTTCTTGAGAAATCAAACTCTTAATACTTACTGATATATTAATAAATAAGGTTTTCAATGCAGCTCCCAAAGATGTAAAAAAGAAAACCTTAGAATTTTATGGGGAAACAAACAAAGCTGATGACATTCTATCAATGTTGTTCGTGTAATACTGAAGTTTTACCAGTATACTGGAAGGCTATGACTTTCATGAGTTTACCTATTCCAGTTTATGTCTATTAAATACTATATATTTGACATTATAAACTCTCAATAACAAGTTTTTAAGTTATTATTAAATTTAATGGGGTGACATTGGTTAATACATCATATAGGTTTCAGGTGTGTATCTCTATGATACATGATCTGTATCTTGCATTGTGTGACTATTACCCAAAGTCAAACCATCTTCTGTCACTGTGTATTTGGCCTTCTTTATATCCCTTCCTCAACCCCCTCTCCTAAGTCCCTCTCCCCCTGATAAACACTGCTCTCTTATCTATGTCCATGCATCTCAATTTTGTGTCCCACCTATGTGTGAAACCATACAGTTTTTAGATTTTTCTGATTTACTTGTTTCATTATATTGTTCTCAAGTTCCATCCATGTTGTCGTAAATGATGCTATGTCATCATTTCCTATGGTTGAGTAGTATTCCATAGTATATATGTACCACATCTTCTTTATCCAATCCTCTATTGAGGGGCACTTTGGTTGTTTCCATGTCTTGGCCACTGTGAACAATGCTGCAATGAACAAGGGGGTGCATGTGTCTTTATGTAGCAATGTCTGTTGACCATTTGTATGTCTTCTTGGGAGATGTGTCTGTTCAGGTCCTTTCCTCATTTTTTAATTGGACTGTTCACTTGCTTGTTGCTGAGCTTTATGATTTCTTTATATATATTTGATACTAACCCCTTATCAGAGCTGTTGTTTGCATATACCATCTCCCATTTAGTTGGCTATTTGTTTTGTTGTCAGTTTCTTTTGCTGAGCAGAAGCTTTTTCATTTGATATAGTCCCATTCATTTGTTTTTGCCTTTACTTCCCTCACCTTTGGGGTCAAATTCATAAATTTTTCTCTACGGCCAAGGTCCATAGGCTTAGTTTCTATATATTCTTCTATGTAAATTATTGTTTCAAGTCTTATATTTAGATCTTTGATCCATTTTGAGTTGACTTTTGTGCAGGGGAACAAATTGTAATTAAGTTTCATTCTTTTGCATGTGTGTTTCCAATTTTCCCAACATCATTTATTGAATAGGCTTTCTTTTCTCCATTGTGTGTTTTTGGTTCCTTCACTAAAGATGATTTGCCCATATATATGTGGTTTTATTTCTGGACTCTTGATTCTGTTCCATTGGTCTGTGTGTCTATTTTTCTGCCAATACCATGCTGTTTTGATTAGTGTAGCTCTGTAGTATAATTTGAAGTCATGTATTGTAATGCTTCTGGCTTCATTCCTTTTTCTCACGATTGCTTTGGCTATTTGTGGTTTTTTATGGTTCCATACAAACCTGGGTTTTTTTTCCCAGTTTTTTAATAAATAACATTGGAATTTTGATGGAAATTGCATTAAATTTGTGAATTGCTTTGGGTAATATGGCCATTTTAATTAAGTTGATTCTTTCTATTT
>NW_027095568.1:43064-43260 GCF_036850765.1 Saccopteryx bilineata | reverse complement strand
CTCTCTTGTTTGTTCATATATGCCTGAAGCGATATGAACTTCCCTCTTATCACTGCTTTTGCTGCATCCCATAGATTCTGATATGTCGTATTGTCATTTTCATTAGTCTGTATATATCTTTTGATCTCTGCACTTATTTCTTCTTTGACCCATTCATTTTTTAAAAGTATGTTGTTTAGTTTCCACATTTTTGCNT